>NC_139344.1:321940326-322034558 GCF_055883805.1 Amblyomma maculatum | reverse complement strand
GGCGGCCCTGAGAAAAGTCAATATCGGAAAACAGCTGAAAAACGTTTCCCTTATCTTCTGCGTCATGCGACCGCAGATCCAAAGCGCCGCCGCCAGGTCAATGTCCAGACAGAGTCGATACACGTTAGCGAAATTCGCTATCGCACCGGTGTAGAGGGCCCGGGTCAACCGATTAGGGAAATCTTACTGACCCTGGCACAGAAGAAGGCGCGAAGTAATTCCCGCGGACGTTCATGGCACAACCTAATAAATGGGTACAGATTGCCTCTGAAGCTAACTCCAGCTCATATAACGCGCACTCGGGCTGTCCACAAACACCTGCCTCACTCCATGCATATGGGATGAAATACATGCGGTAACGCAGCTGTTCTATGCAAGGCGCGAGTATGGTTGAACGCCTCGAAAAGAGCGAGTTCGAACAGTGACGTTCGAACGCAGTGCAATCAAGCTATAGCTTCAAAGGAACATCGCGTTGTAATTACTCGATTAGGTTCGAGGGCGGTGTCAGCACATATGGGGCGGCGTCCTGGAGACGACTGTAGCACACGATATATTTCAAGCGGAACGGGTCTTTCTGTCGCTTTGCGCTAAATAATATACTCGTGATGTCAGAACACCAAAAATTAACTCTCTAAAAAAGCGGGAAAGCGCTCACGGTGAGGCAGTATATACCCCCCAGGATGCCTAAACGGCAAGTTCGCAGCAGCGCTGGTGAATTGCTAGTCGGCTTTTTCGTGGAACCAAAATGTATACATTCCTTCTTGCAGGGGCTTTGTCTCCTCTCCCTTTGTACGTTTATGCTCAGAGGCTAATTAAAGAAAAAAAATCTCAGCTGATAATGCAACGATTGCTTTCCCCCGATTCACTGCGGAAACAACGCAAAGCTTATACGAATAAACCGCGACTCCAAGTTAAAAAAAAAAGTATTGCCAACTCGTAATTCAAGCCAGCCATCTCATCAAGGAGAGCAACGGTGAGCTGAATTGTTGCTGCAGTGGACCAACGTACACGAAAAAAGCGACGCGCAGTGAGACGCACTGAGCCAAATACGTGTTTCTATATATACACACGTATTCGGCTCATTGCGTGACACCAAACTTTTTGCGATGTTTCACCCATTCACCTATTTCTGCCTGGTCAACCTTGACCATATCATGTGAGACTGTGCCCCCCCCCCCCCCCCCACACACACACACACACACAAAAAAAAAATAAATAAATAAATAACTTCATATTCATTGAAAGGAGCAGTGGAAGGCTGCCCTGCGCAGCATAAGCGCCTGATCTTCAGGACCACATCCTGGATTGGGCTCAGAAGGTAGCGTTGGCCTATCCAACGTAAAACCTCCCCCCCCCCCCCCCCCCCCCTGCTCTTTTCCGCTATGGGATAAATAAAGTTGATACTCACTCACTCACCCGTTTCTTTCTTTTTATTTTTCTCCGCGCCTCTGCCTTTCATACATTTCAAAGATATCGCGCACGTACTCGAGATGTTCGTTAACAATTGCCTGGTATTGTTCTTTTTTTTTTTTTTAGAAAGCGCCAAGGAAATGAGCAGCGGAAAAAGAAAAATGAAAAAGAAACAAGTCTGGTCGCAGAACCAAGGAAAATACAACGAAACCTTTTCTGGAAAAAGGATACAAACCGTTCGTCAACAGCTCCCATCCTGCCGCAGCTGCGTGGGAAATGATGAAAAGGCCTGCTTACAATCGCGCCATGAGACTGCTGCCTTAACGAGCGAAGCACACCTGCTGCGAGCAGAAGAACGTGAAAAGGGGGCTATGCATCATCGTACTGAAAGTCATGCCGCGTTTGACGAGGTTGCAGCGAGCCGACCGGGAAGTCTTGCTTTGGAGCTATACAATTAAAGCGCTGCAGAAGGACCGCAACTTTACGGCTTTGCCTCGATCCCCGCCAGAAAACGAAGGCGGTGCCCCAGACGCGCATAATAAAGCAACACACAGCAGTCGCCCGCGGTGTATTCGCGTTTGCTGTTCTTTGCACTTTGAATCTTAGCAGCAGACGTCAAAAAATGAAAGAGCGCGCGGCCTCCCACATAGCTTCCGCTGCTACCCGGTTCTAGTGGCATGGAAGCTCTGTAGGAAAAACAAGCAGATGGGATTAAAGTCACGAGCGTCTAGGCAGCTTCCAACGCAGTGGCCGCAGGCGACGTGGCGGAGAAGTCCGTACGCAACAGGCGGCTGACGTCAGAGCCGGGGAGGAACACCTCGCGGAAAAATGGGACGAGGTATATACTAGATGCTTGCCAAAGGAGATCGAAGAGAATACGCGAGTGCAAGTTGGCAGTACACGCCGTATAACTGCAGCTCTCAGTAACTGATCGCCCGGTGGCCTGCTAGCTCAGTCGGTTAGAGCGTCGTGCTAATAACGCGAAGGTCGTAGGTTCGATCCCTGCGCAGGCCAATGTTTTTTTTTTTTTTTTTTTTTTCCCACACTAGAGCTTCCTGTACCCAGTAGTTAAAAATTAAACGTTTACTCGTTCTCCGACCTGCGTAGCCATTTTTAACCAGCAAAAGAGAAATCCGAAACAAGCCACAGGGCCCTCAAGCACGCGATTGGCTTGTGGAATGGCAGGAATGATCAAGAATCCAGCAGTCTGTCTCACATCATAATGCAATGTTCTACAGCAGCTGTAACTTTCTCCGGCATGCCGTAGTCGGAGAGAGTGATACGCGCGAAGCGAGGAAAAGTGAACGCGCAATCCCAAGTTCAGGTGGCGAGATAACCGAGGCATGCAGCAAAGGCGCGGAGAACAAACACGGGCTCGTCCCAAGGAGAGTAGCACTCCAGCTTGATTTCCCAGGCGGGGTGCAAAGACGGGCGTTGGTGCTCGAGACACTGCTCTCTGTCGCGCTCGGCCGAGACGCCAACCGTTGGTCGCGCTTGAGAGGGCACGCTTGAAGATTCAGCTCGCCTTGCACCGCTTTAGCGCGTCTAAGCAAATCGCATCCGCGCGACTGCGGCAGTGACCTCAGGGCGCACGTTACAGACTGAGAAGTGGGGACGCCTGTTCCCACGGGTCTTTCAGAAAGCTACAGGTGCGCGGCGCGCTATTCGCGGCACCACCTTTCTCAGAAGCAACTTCTAAATTATGTTACACGTTCGTCAGCGGACAGTGCGGGAAACAGCGCGCTAGAGCGGAAAGACAAAAACAAATAAAAGTCTCATTTTGAAATAACCACACACGAGTGAGCAGCTCGAATTGACGAGCTATGCTGAAAGCGCGAAACAGAGGCGGTGTGCGCGGGAAGGAGAGGGGTGGCGACCACCACGCGTGCTATTCACCCGTAGCCGGCGCAGGATCCTCATGGCAGCGGGCAGGGAGACGCCGCGGAAGAGCCCTCCAGCACGGCTGGCTTCGGTCGTGGCCGAGCCGCGGTCGTCGTCGCGTCGGCCAGTTCCGTCGGCGGCGCTGCGACGGGAAAAGCCATCGGTATCGGATCGCAAGACGACGCCTGCAGGCGATAGCTGACGCAGCTTCCGGTCGTATCCACTATCCACCAGTCGGCGGCGGAGCTGTGCACACAACACGCACTCAGGCCGGCCGGCGGCAGAAGCAGCTGCGGAGAGCAGTCTCGCGCGCCTTCCAAGCGGCAGACCCACGAGCGCACAGGCGAGCGGCGACGACGCTGATGACCTGCAGGCTGGCCGGCCACACAGCGAGGCGAGGGAGAGCGGCTCCCCTTCTCACGTCGTCCACTTGCTCTCTTCTCCAGAAGACAGGAGGAAACAGAACGTACGTGGAACGAACGCGCAAGCAAACACGAGACTCCGCCGGCACTGTTTACGTCGCTGAACACGCGACCACTGCAAGGAGGATCTTCGCTGCGGAGTTGCTTCGTCGCCGTTTGGCCCGCGGCAGCGTATGACTCAAAAGCGACGAGGTCGGCGCCAAGAAAGCGCTGCCGTCGTCTCTGCACTCGGGAGGCATCCTGAGTCATGACGTCGTCCAGGTAGAAGATGCACTCAGCAACGAGGGTAGGAAAGCGGGCTCTCTTTAGGCATTCCCCCCCCCCCCCCCCCTCCATTTTTTTTTAAGGACAACGGCAGCAACAAACACAACGTAAGAGAAATGGGGCGAGGGTGAGGAGCGGAATTTTTCTGCTGCCGTCGCAACAGGCATGCGACGAACGCCAAACGGAGACCGCCCTTTTGCACAGCGGTTTCTCGCCACTGCTGTGGGATTGACGTCTCCGACGTGTCGGCCGGGAATTCCAGAGCACGTTCTGCAGTTTTATTTTTTTTTCTATTATTTCTCCATTTCTCCCACCTCCGGCACCCCAGAACAAGCCGCTGTTGGAGGCTGTCAGGTAACGTCGCTTGCAACGGTGTTCTCGCATTCAACAACTGGTGATTTGAGGCTACAGTCCGCTTGCTGCTGCCGAAGAACTGGCAGCGAATGCGTGTCATGCATGGAGGTGCAGAGAAGTCACTAGTGATCATGGTAGTAACGCGTATGAAACTTGACTCTCAGGTACAGTGAAGGTACCGCGCAAAAGTGCGAAAAATTAGCAGTGTTTGCTCCGGATAATAAAGATAGCGTCATTGAGGGAAAGTTACAAACCACATATGTTTTTCGTGTGTTAACAGGAGGCCGTATCAAAGAGCCCCAAAACCGAAATGGGTCTATCGATGATGTCAGTCAACTTTTCGACTACACATCGAATAAATCAAGCGGGGGTATCACGTCAGTGCACCACGTGGTATCAATAGAACGGTAGCCCTGCCACCTTCCGTTCGGCGTGGCTCTTGTATAAAAAGTGCTTCGGTGCAGCACTGGGGTAGTGTAATCTAAAAGCAGCTTTTTGTAGCACACGCAGCAAGTTTAATGAAACTGCTTTAAAGACCCAGGATGAAAGATTACGCACTCACTGTAGTGCAAAGTTTGAATAGATTAATTGAAACACGCGCGCGCAACTCCCATTTAGGTCTGACTGTGGGGTCTTCGAACGGTTCACCGAGTATGGCCGCGCACTAACATAACAAACATAACATATCCACTTCCGCCAGTTACCGTGCATTGTGGCTCTGATATTTCGTTCGGTCAACGTATTGAAGGCCGACTCTTTCGACGTGTTAGTTACAAAACGATGTGGCCAGTCGATATTGATGGACGACGCTGCTCGCCTGGTGCGCTACAACGCGAGTATTTTGCGCACACGCACACTAGGTCGGAGATAGTTCAATGCCGAGGCAGACATAAAAGCGAGGAAGGCGCCTGTCGATATGAAAGGCGACCAGAACAACCTCAGCCTGCCTCAGTAGTGCTAGCCATAGAGTTAATACAAAGACTCTAGAGGGAAAGCTGCCCGTTCACCCAATGCATTCGAGGGGTTACCGCGTGATTGCCGCCATTATCCCACTGTTCATTGGTTGCCAGATGAATTTTACTTGCTAAATCTGGCACATGAAGATAGTTTGAAGCTGGCAACTTAGATCGTGGGAAGATGGCGGCGTGCAGTTAACCGACGGCGGGCGGCTACTGTTCAGTAGGTGCTGTAAAAAACGGCAGAATCGTCGCGTGTGGAGCATTTCTTTTGATATGTTGCGTCGCGTACCTACTGTAACATCACATAGGTGTCCTGATTCTTCTGAGTTGTTATCGCAAGGCCGGCTATCCCTGCGATTGTTCCGCGCTTCGCATGCATTTCGTCCGTCGAGCGCACATGCATCTCCTCTGTGCCCGATCACTTGAAAGTATGTCAGAAATTTGCTTTGGCGCAAGACGACGACCACAGTATATATATATATAAAAAAAACAGTGACGAATTCCACAGCAACGGCCCTTGGTCTATCCGGGATGGCTAGTGCTGCATACAGTAAATGTCAAAGGGTGCTCGTGTGTGTTTACTGTTGATCTACTACGTCCACTACGTCTGCTCGCAAACATGGTTTCCAATTGTTCTACATCATTCCTTTATGGCTAAGAAGGTGCCTGAAAGATTATATAATATGCTTGAAACTTGAAAACAATGTATAGAAATTTCCTACAGTTGTGTTATCGGCAGCGGTTTTTAAAACTTTTGTTCATTTTTGACGCAGTGAGCAGAAACTGTGCTGGCCACAATGATAAATTTGATGATGGCGGCGAACCAGTGAGAAGCTCGTTTCCCTGCCCAGCTTTCCCTCTAGAGTCTTTGTATTAACTCTATGGTGCTAGCACAACCTCCCCCATTACGAACCTCTTTCGCCCACCCACCAATAGGTCGCGCCAGGAGTGCAGTTTCTTTCGTGTCACGTGACTCGACGCCAAGTTAGTCACAGCGTGGAGTCAAAAGACAAACAGACGCAGTCACCGACACTACAATGGCGAGCTCTTCTCGTGGCATTTCAACGCGCGTTCCTGTGTAACGGGTGCTGTCTAAGGCTGCTGCAGCCCAGCCAGGAAGATAAAGGACCCGCCTCAGACAATGGCACGCGTAGAGAGAGCGCTGTTTGAGAAGCTCGCGGGCGTTCGGGAGCAACCAATAATAAATACTGAGTACAGAAAGCGGATATAAAACACATACAAGTAGTGTAATATATTTCTTTCGATTTCCGAAGTCTCCTACAATGCGAATAGATCCTGTTTTCCGTCAGGCGGCGATCAACAGAAAGACAAGGAGACCAATAAAGGGAGGAAAAAAAGTTTGTAGTACCTTCGAGTCCATCTTCTGCTTTTTGTTTTGATATTTAAAAACATCAGAATAGATATACCAAAATAAAGATACCAAAACAAAATAAAAAGAATACACCCTTGCTTTGTTGGCAAGGAGAAGCCAACACAGGAAAACGCGCGGATGCACACACCAATATCAGACTGCGAGTTCAGCAGTAAATCAAACTTGACGGGAAAACTTTTTTTGCGATGAATTCATTATCTCGGAGCATAAAAGGAATGATACGAAGGATGAAGTGTATGGTCAAATAAATGAAAAAATGTTGGCTGATTTTATGAAGTCTAAAAGTGAACGATGATGCAGTTCCTGCGTACAAGCGGCATATGACGACAGATTATACAAAACTTTCCGTACTTGCTTATTTACAGTAAAAAGAACCAAACATGCCTGTAAATGAAGGGGCAACAAAATGACACCCGGAAAGGTTTAACTCGTGTAAAAACAAAACACTCAAAACACTCCAAGCTGTTTGAGTCACAGTTTAGACACCTGGAATCGTGGTGAGTTTTCTTTCTTAAGACGAAGTTTGCGCATCCTCCTAATTTTTAAGTCAAAAACTTCTCAAATACGACAAAAATATGTCGTTGACTTGCTAACAGTGAAGACAATGCGATTCGAGCCGCTCAGCGCGCCGATACACCGTGACGACCCTCCGGTAAACGCGCAAAGATATATGCCGGGCTAAGAAAGAGCTCTGCTTGAGAGAGGAATATCATTCACCGAAAATCAATTACGCCCCATTTCTCTACGTGTGTATAATTGTATTCTGACGATCCATGTAGCCTCCTAAAATAAGAAGGAAAAATCGGAAACAGACTGGAACATATAAAACCGAGATGATCATGAGTCGTGCTCCGAGCCTGTGATATGTGTTGCAGATTACGCGACGTCACAAGATGCTTTGGCACAAGAAGAAAATTGTGGCAGCATGCTCAAAGCTACTCCTAGTGTTCATTATCGTTTGTGCATAACCACGGATTGCATGTTAACGGCCCCATTCCGGAATCCCGCCCTCAATTTTTCTATAACTGCAGGACGCTAAAAAGGTGCCGCCTACGGAGAACCCGAACATCGTACCCTGAGAACACTGCAACCTCGGAACCCAACTCGTCTATCCACAACATCGCCAAAAATACGTACATGACATATGATGGCTTTCGCGTGTACATAGATTACTTTGTCCGAAAATGCGAAGAATCGAACAGAAGCCAGCCAAAGGTACCTATATTCCTTTCCCAGTGTGAGAGGCGCTGCACCGTCAACAGAAGCAGCCAATAACATGCGGGAAAGGCATGAGACGCCGTAGTAGCAAACAAAATGATTCCTTCGTGCACGGCCAAGAGTGCAATTAGCAGCAGACCTAGTAATTAACTAAATGAACATCGCGAGCAAGTTCCCCTTTTTCGACATGTAGCCGAATGGAAACCAACATGCGTTTCCGAGCTGGACACGGCTGCCCCCGAGATGGCGACGGGTTAATTCATGACGCCGGCAGTCTGTTTTATACCTCGCGTTGTTACGACACAGGACGCGGTTACGAGGGTGATGCGCCGTGCTCAGTGCAAGTCTCGTCGCAGTACTAATATCCCGTACATTGCGTAAATGTTTTCAATGAACAAGATACGCGTATAAAGCACACCCGAAATCGTAGTTGTAGTTTATAGATCTGTCTCCTTCGTTTCGACTAATAAACCCGCGGTGTGAAACGAGTCGAAGCTTTTCCCGAATAACAGATCGATCGGAATCGATCGTCGATTCCGCGACGAACCAACGTTCTGAACGTGCGGGTCTGCGGAAGCGAAACGAACCTACGCAGTCAGAACACGGATTCCTCCTTTCTGCGAGGGCGAGCACTACTGCAATCAACACCAACAAGCCAGACATATGTGAACTGCCCTCGGAAACGTACTCGCCAGAGAGGGGACGAGCTGTCCACGAACGAAATGGAAAACATCTGTTCGCTTTACGACCACTCCCAAGCCTGCGCGCTTCTGCAGATGTGCATCAGGGGCGACGGATGCGGCCTCAGCCGTGGTCTCCCGACATCCGCATGCTGTTTGGCGGACCACACACGCGGGCCAGGCAGCTTCTCACGTGCCTCTGTCTGCGCTCCATATTAGCGCTCAGCCTTTCTCTTCCACACCTCCTGTGAACATCAAGTGAACATGAAGGGGCATGCCTTGAGTTATATAATCGCCACCGGAACATTCCTTTTTTTTTTTTTATGTTGTCGTTTTACTGCAGATCAAAACAATTTCCACCATCTTAACAATGAATGATGTCATGAACATTTTCCAGCTTCCTCAGCCCAGCTATGTTGTGATCATTCGACTTTGCTGCGGTACATGTGCCGTTTTAACGACGCAGATCGTGTGTCAGAAGGGATGGCAAATATCAACTCAGTCAGCAGCTTCCGTCCTGTGCCCATCCTCTCGAAGTTACCTTTTCCGCTGCACGTATCCCCAATCGAGTCCGCGTTGCCCTTCGCCTGATTGACAAGCGAAGGGGCAGTGGAGTAGGCAGTCGACTCGACCGAGTTGGACTAGCGGGCCGGAACCGAACACAAATGCAGCACTCCGTGAGTTGTTATCGAATCCTTGACGTGACATCCATGAGCGTATAACCCGTCGCCTCACATCGGACGTTACTCTCCATGTCGCAACGCGACTGCCAGTTTCTCCGATCCGTTACCTCGGGTACGCGTCCTAATTCGAGTAAACTGTTGAAGCTACTTATCGCAGCCCGATAATACGCAGTACACTGGACGAAGTGCAGCAAATGGACCGGTGCACCTTGCCACAAGTTGGAGATTATTCGTTATTACCAGACTTCCAACCTGACGCGCCAGTTTAAACGATCAAACCGGTCAGCTCAAACGAGGGGCTCCGTGTCCGTGAAACAGGACCTCTAGTTGTGCTTTAAAGCGCCGAACTGGGCGTGGGTAATGCTTTTTTCACTCCCTTGTTGTTTGGCTAAGTGCAACTTTATTCCAAAGTATGCACTTAGCCATATACAGTCCTGATTGTCACGGTTAGTTCGAGGAAAAAAAGGAAACGTGACAAGATGCTATGCCACTCGATCGACTGTTTTTTTTCCCCATTTGCTCCCCCCCCCCCCCCTCCCTCTTCCTCTTTAAAATGTGTATTTTGATTTTTTGGGTTGCATCATTGGTCTGGAAGCGTCCCGAATCGAAGTTGGGAATTAATTATATATTGGGAATTCGAAACGCAGATTCACATCACTTGCAGATCAATCTTTTCGGCTTTTTTTCCCCGTAGGACCATTCCAATGGAAAAGCGAGATCGTAAGTCGCTTCTTCCAATGTCAGGTTGGCCGAGCCAAGGTCGTCTAATGAAGAGCTGTCTATAAACTGCCCCGCCGAAATCTGTAAATCTGACCGAAAGTCTGCGTGGCGTCAGTGTGCTTTCTTCCGATGTCCCAGTTCCGTCCCAGACAACGCACGCGGAAGAACGCCTAACAGTTTATCCACGAGGTGCGCGGAAGCACTTCAGCCCCTGCTTGCTCCGGCCGGAGCATGTGTGTTCCAAACGCAGATTCAGCAATCCACGCTCTCTGTCGCGGGGCGCGCTACTCTTCCCGGGTTGCTCGTCGGTCCTTTTCACCATGCAAAGCAAATAATTTTTCGCAAATGTTCTATCAAACCTGCTTGTTTTCGTTCACCCAGTTTCGAAGGTTCAGTGTTTCCTCAACCCCAAGGCTCAGCAGGCTACCAAATACAGCCCGGGTTCGAGCGCCACGACACTGCTCGTAAATCTTGGCAAACCCTCGCCCAGAAATGAGCGAGATTCGCTAGGCGGACGTGAAAGGTACAGAGGGCGAGGGGACGAGGTTACGGGTCGAAACGTCCCAGCAAAACCACCCGCGCGCTTTTTCCGCGCTGCATCGTCACTATATCCTGGCCGCCGAAGGTTTCAGCACGGAGAGAACTACACGTTAGCAGCGCCATTATAATTTCGGATAAACAATGCTGCAGTTATATAGTAACTACAGCGCAAGTATGAATAGCACTCGCAGAACGACGTTGCAATGACCGGTTCTGGACCTAATGCTTCAGTGGAAGAGCTCGACCAGACGAGTCTATCTCAAACCCCGATAAAAACACTCTCTGGAAGGTGCAGTGATGTCGCGATGTATATCGAACTGCAAATGCGCTGCTCGCTCATCGAAAGAAAGACCCCAATACAGTCCAACGCACGCGCGCGCGCACGTCGGCCTCCGCGACGTTACGTCGGCGAAAAACCGGCCCGGCGTGACGGACGTAGCGAGCGCGAGCCGACGCGGCCCAAAGTCGCCGATGCGCAAATAGAATCGCGCCAGGCATCCCAGCATTCCTCACGTGCAGTGAAGATGGCGGCTTGCTATGCAGACAGCGACTGCGCGCGTTTCAGACATATGCGGAAAGGCTGCGAGAAGGTGTGTTTATGATACCAAACGGATTCACCACAGAGACGTTGAGAGGGGGGAAAAAATGCCTGGGATGCAATCCATCAGCAGTGCGGCCAAGCTGTGAGCTCTTCGCTGCAGTGCGCAATGTGCCCGTTTTAATGCAGTGCTCGAGGAGGTGTAACAATGGTGTTGTTTCCCTTATCTGCAGTACATTCAGTGGAAGAATACCAGAAACATGCGGAAGCGGCTTCGCATAGAGCTGTGACCGGTAAACGACGTCGATTTGGCCACACGGAAAGTCAGCGGCTCAACAACCTGGGAATTCGCGAAATCGATGGAATTCTACAGGAAGTGCGGCCGATTGAGAAAATGATCCTCATGACTGTGTAATCTCTAACTATTCTGCAATTGTACAGATACTTAAATGATGATTAGTTTTCAGTAAAACACGCACGCACACAATCATTATCATTCCGTCCATATAGCTGTCGTCGACGCGGGCTCAGGCCGTTGCTGAGCTGGATCTCTCCACGGCTGGCTGTAAATGCTTTGCGCCATTTGGACATTCGCAACATTTTGAAGATTCGCAGTAAACACATCACATCATTGCCTTGATCACGGCAATAATTAGTGCCTCGGTAGGCGACCAGTTCCGTATCCCTGCAGGTGCCCTGTCGTCTGCTCGAAAATGCACACCGAAAACGTACCAGCTACACCAGCCTTCGAGGGCGTCTAGTGCACATGCGCGCCGCCGCCCCGTGCACGCCAGCCGCGTAGAGGCGGCAGTTTTTGACGCGCCCGTCGTTGCCGACGTACCGTGGCCAACGTCGCCGGCTCTACCTGTCGCATCAAAAACGTTGGGCTATATATTTGGGGCTTTAACGGTATCTCCGAAGATTTTCTGCGTGTGAAGACGGGTCATCTGCGCTGCCTTGTTGGGAGATTGTGCTCTATGATGAGGTGAACGTGGAGTTGAGTTGCGAATGCACTTCGGCACATGCATGGCAGCTAGAGGTGCGCTACGGCGCAGGTCTCGGGGGTTTGAACGTTGCACGAGAGCGTGGCGAAGTGTTCGACTGGGGAGTCATTGGTTGTCCACATGACGGCGGCGTATGCTTGAGGATGGCCTTCAGTCCTTGTTACCCATTTTATACGCCACAACCCATCTGAAGTCTAGTGACGGCCGTCGCAAGGAGCTACGTGCTTCACTACACCGAAGCTAACGTACCTTAATTTAACGAGCTATTATTCTGATCATAGTGCACTAGTAGCAGGACTCGACATTGTATATAATACGATAGACAGCGGTTTTAGTATACTTACAAAGCATCGTCACAGCGGCTTCGATGGCTGGGTAGCCTATGCGAACATAAGTCTTCTTGGATTGACTTTTTTTTTTTTCGTTCTTAATTTATTTAACCTTTATTTTTTCTCGCACAAAACAATCGATTTTTAGATGTGTTTGCCGCTTGATCTTGGACTAGATAATAAAAAAAGTTCCACTCGTTTTTCCGTTGCCAGTTTTGTTCCGGGTGACACAAAGCGACGACGGCTTTGAGGGACGCCGCAGGCCACTGCTTCCTCGAACGCCTGAACATCTACTGACATCGTACATTAAAGGGGCGCCTTGCTGTTCACCACACCGAAACGCGGCCGCCGCGGCTGGGATCGAACCTGCGACCTCGGCATGAACAATTGGGCGCCCATCTGGATAACCTTCACTCGGGGGGTGTCGAAGCGCACTCACCGCAAGTGCACTTGCGCACTTGATGGGAATTAATAAACGTGACAAAGGATATAAAGAGGTAGAAAGTAAGATACAAGATTATTCCGCAGAGGTCTCCCAGGCAATAAGGTCTTGCGGAGTAGTGTCAGCTAGATATGCTACCAGTTAAGCGGATTCAGCTCCCGGCTGTTCCATATATCCGTCTTCTGTGCTTAAACTGTCGGCAGGTACCGGCTTCAACTTGCTACTGATGCCGCCTCCGTGGAATGCACGAGGAATTATTCCGCGTTCGGGCATGGGAAGGCGTATTGCGGATCCTGTTGGCAATTTTCCTTTCCGTTCGCGAAGTTCCGCCCCCTTTGTCTCTCGTTATGAGGTTCATTTCAGCTTTAGTCGGATGCAACTCAAATCTGCACTAACCGCCACACACACCATTCCTCCGTGACAGAAAGGCTGCCTAATTATACAGCTAACCATTAGACCTAATTATAAGCTCAATAATTTCGAAGCATTTGCATGGCTTGCGTTGTTCTGTATTGTCGAATATCATTAGCTTATTCTGTTTGCTGTTCAGCGGAGTAATATACACACGCCGCGTGCATCATGAGCCATAGCAATAAACTGCTGTTTTATTATTATTATTATTATTATTATTATTATTATTATTATTATTATTATTATTATTATTATTATTATTATTATTATTATTATTATTATTGTATCCTACTATAGTTGCTTCCAGTTTTTTAAATACGGTTTGTCAGCAAACATGGACATTAAGACTTGCTGAGGTCTGCGGAGCCTTTGGGAAACGAGTTGGTTTCGCGAGGGCTTTGCAAGCTTCCTCCATTGCCTGACGGGCACCATGTGATGAAGCACCTGGACAGACACTATGCTTCCAGGCCAGTTCGTTTTCTCACACACGTGTATAGGCCCAGTACTGCACGCCTTGAAGTTAGATTCTGTCCCCTGTAGTTGTAATATTCAGCGCATACAACAGCATCTGCGTTTTAAATGCTTTTTTTTTTTTTTTTTTTTTTTTTTTTTTTTTTTTTTTACGCCGTCATCTTAAATTAGTTCACTGCACGACTCCCAAGGGCCATCAGTTGCCTGTCCTGTGTGCAAGCCGCGGCTTCCTCACTTCTGAAGAATCTCTTCTACCCACACGACGCTCTCAAAGTGCGCACTGTGTAACGGAACAGTGTTGTAAAAAGAAAAGAAAGAAAACGAGGACACAGCAATAAGAGCCAAGATGGAGAATTTTTTTGAACTTACCACACGTGCGACAGAATGAATTATCGCGCACACTGCGTAGAGTATTAGCTTTCGGCCGATTGGAAGGCAAAAACAAGTTCGTCAAGAGAGCTCTGAAATTAACTCTGCGACCCACACATGCTCTGCGGGTACAAGCGACGGTGAACAGGTACAAAAAGATAACGCATACATCCCCAGGAGGCTATACTCCGTCTTCTCTGGCGCTTCATCGTTCACTGCGGCGCACCGTAGCAAATGTCGACCTAACGGCCAGAGTTCCAACGCGCAATTTCCTAAGTCTGCATCGACATGCACAACTGTTTGATCTTTCGAACGTCCAGTCGCATTACAGAGCTCGTGAGCAATCAAGAAGAGCGAGCAAGCAGTCACTCAATACAAAAATACCTTATGCGTTGAATAAGACCGAACAGTGCTCTTAGTATCCGCTACACTTCAAGGCTCCTTGAAGAAAAGCCAAGGAGTTCAGGTCCGAAGCCTCACGCAGCGTAACTTGACCCGGAAGAAAGCCACATGAAAGAGAGGGAGGGGGACAGTGGGTGATGCCGTGAGAAAATATATCAACGGCAACAGCAAGAACGCAGTGAGCGCTAGAAGTGCGCCCCGCCCGAGTGACTCACAGATCACGCCCGCCGCAATAAAAGAGGATAATCGTTTTCCGCCATTATTATTTCATTTCTCCTGCACAAGGGGATGGGTGTCGCAGTTTTTTGTGCACCGATGCGGCACTGTTCAGTCGGTCAGGTTTGCGGCGTTAACAGCAACCTGTCAACCGACACCCGCGGATGACCGTGCGTTGCAAGAGAAAGTCGGCAAAACGAAGGAGAGGAGGAGGAGAAACAATGAAAACGCGTGGTATGTGTACAATATACTACGAGGACGGTGGCATCCCCTTCCCGGAGACACGGAGAAGGGTAAAACAGGCCGACGACGTCAGCGTGCAGACGACGCGCATAGGCCGACACGGGCGAGAGGAAACGCCACTCTTGTATCACAGCGACGATCAGTACCGCCCATTACCGCAAACTATTCTAGTTCACTATACCGCAAACAGCATGCACATTCTTATATTTTTCGTAGGCGGCCCAGCCGAGAAATTCCAGAGCATGAAATGAAATATGGCGGGAAAGAAGAAGGTCGGGAAAACAAGACCGGCACGGGTAAAGTGAATATTTTAGTTCACTTTAGCGCACTCGCTAAGCCAACGCCGTCTGAAGCGAACACCTCGCCGCTGCCGGCACAGCATGCTGTCCATCTTCGTCTCCCTTTTGCGTTAAGTCATTAGCAGCATGCCTGGCACAATGGCTCGCTGGCAGTTGTCAAGGTGACCTCCTCTGTCCTTTCTGGCTATCGCTCTCCACCATCCCTGTGCTTTTTATTTCCGCTGACCGCAGCTCGGGTGCTTGAGATATTAGAAAAAAAAAATTGCATCGCTTGTTTACATATACTACTACCATTACCTTTTCAGAAACTGTTCACCCTCGCTTCACCCTCCCTCAATCCTGTACAATCTGATTCGTCACCTTTGAGCTGCCTTTGCACAGGATGGTGGTGCCATCTAGCGACAGGTTTCGTTCACAGGCGAGAAATCGCAGATGTTTTACTAAACGATACTGCTACCGCGGTGTTGGCATATTTATCTATTTGTCATACTGTCAACTCTAAAATAGGTGCACCAGAGGAGCCCGGCGAAAAGGCCGCATCGTGGGTCTCTTCTAAATTTCATTACACCAGCAAACTCTTTATAGCATTAGCTCTACTGCATTCATTTGTCAGTGCGCCACATCTCGCGCTGTGCAGCAAACATCGTGCCCAGGTACGATAGCACTATGCTAGACGCTTGAACCAGGCGCTGCTTGGCTTCGGCCCTATGGAAGATCTCGTCACAAGTGAACTAACCAGCTGCCTGAGGTTGGTGTCCGCATTATGCTTTCAACATCTATGTCGTTTGCTACACACGGAAAAAGAAACACCAAGTCTCGGAGCGGCAAGTGCATGTCCCAACCGTGGTCCCAACTAATGGTCACCCGCCCTGCGCCTGGCATCAGCGAGTGCAAACCGATCGTTCGCAACTTCTTGACAACAAGTCAACGCCATTTGCAGGAGGAGCCCCCTTTCTCCGCAGGTCGTTTACTGCCTATCACAGCGTACCTCGTATCCTCTTTGTTCTCTTTTCAAGCAAGCAGCTGATCTGACTGAAACGGAGGTGCGTACTGTAGGCAGGTTGGGCGCCAGAGCTGCCGGAAACAAACATAATCGCACCTGGAAGCTTTCGGGGTCTCTGCCGGTCAGCTTCGCGGGTGTGTGCGCTCCTCGCGCTGCATCAAATGAGCGGACCAAGCGAGTGGTTAGGTACGCATGCACTTGTTCTGTGGTCCCTTCCACTGTTACGCGTCTGAGATGAACGTTACGAGATCTCTATTGCCTCAACGTAACCACGCAAATTTTCGAAAAGGGGAACAGTCGATCAGCACCACGCACGCCCATGTCAAATTAAAGTATTTATTCAGAAAATGCATTACACGTGTGTGCGCGGAAGGGATAGGATGCAGCACTCAAGACCGCCCCTCAACGTTCAGCATAGTTCCTACAGCCAAGTACACGCGCCGCAACGCACCACCACCGTTGGAGGGCGTCTCGTGTAACCCAACTCTCGGTCACTTTCCAGATGCAACCTCGCCCCGAATTAAAGCAAAGAAGACACTCTCCACACAAATGAGCGAAGCGACCGCCCGCTCGCCGCGTGCATCAAGGCACAGCCTCAGTCATGCGAGCGCCTCGCATTACCGCTCCGAGGCACGCGCGACGAAGGCCCAAACGCGCTTAACTGTTTGCGCATGAAGGAAGATGGAAACAAAACGGTGTCTGCGCAGCAAGGGCGCGCCAGATGATGCGCCGCCCGAGTCGGCGTGGCCGCCGAGTCCTTGCCGCCTCTTGGGCTCTGACGCCAACGTGAAGAAACCGCGCACCACTGCCGTGGCTGCAGAGCGCGAGCCGGGGCGCGTCTGTGCCGTCAGAGCCAGACGCGTCAGTGTGTAGAGAAAAGAAAGCCAAGATGCGAGTCTTACTACATTTGCTTAAAGGCCAGTTACGCGGAGCTCAAGCCAAGGAGGTTGGCCGTACGGTACAGTCTGCAGGGACATGAAAATTTCGATGTGCACGGACTCAATAAGTTCACCACCGTGGCGCTTCACTTCACCCAGAGCTGTCGTCTGCTGTTTGCAAGGAAAACATTGCTAGATGCGAAAAACGAAGCCTTGCGGGCAGCTTCTAAATGGTGGGCGGATCCTCTGGGCTGTCCGAGAAAAATCGAATGCGGGACTGGAGTCAACAAGAAGTGTGGGACTGACCGGGACTGAACATCGAATGCGCTCACTGAGCCCCAGCTGGCAGCTTGCAGGTGGTCAAGGTTGGTCACATAAGACAGTCGACTGAAGTAGCAGACGATCGTACCGAACATGCGCGGATGAAACCTCGTACTATGAGGTGCCGCCAGATGCGTTGCTGCGAAATGTGTGTGAAATTAGAAGAATATTAAAGGAACATTTCTTTTGCCAACGGAGAATATCTGTTATACGCAATTAATAGAAACTCGCTCATGGAGAAAAAAAAAATAGTAATTATCTATTTTCCAGCCGAAACCTTGGTTGCATCGTCGGTTCATTTTCCTACCGCTAACCGCTTCTTACTAAAAAGCAGATGCATGTTAAATTGGAAGCGAAATGGTACGATACCAACGAAACCATGTTTAAGAAGCATTCGCTTCGCTTCGAAAAAAAAAAAATGACAGTGGCTTAGCTCTGGTTAAGCCTGGTAAATTGCGTTAGCAATGGCCGCATGGCTACGCTAGTGTGTTCGCTTGTGGCATAGCTTGTGTGGTTCGATAATTAGGCTATAGAGTAACACATGACACACAATGGTTTAATCTTCCGGCGATCCTGTCTTCGCTTGGTGGCATTGCGGCGTTCCTGAGCAGTCATGTGTTCATCAGTAGCCGATGAGGTGGAAGCACTCGGAAAGCTAGAACGCAGTCGCCGAGTTTCATCTTGTGCACGACGCTTAGCACGACGTTCTTCCCGTTCTTCCACTGTCTCATGTGCACGTTGTCGCTTCCTTGCCGCAGCTTGTCGTCGACACCTCTCTTGAGCAGCCTTGACACCCCTCATTTGATGCTTTGTTTTTCAATGTGTTGTGCGCACCCATTTTTGGCACAGCGACTTTCTATCTACCCATATATGCCTGTACGTTCCTTTCGTCATCAGCCTCGATATGATATTCCTCGCTGCTACATTAACTATGGCCATTTTGTAAGAAACTACTATGTACACTCAGTCTTCAACTCACTGCCTGGTACTGTGTTTTCCATTTCTTCAATGTCATCTTTAAAGAACTATTTAAGTGCTAATATGTCATTTATAAATTTAGCTAATAATTATTTGTTATTCTGAATTCAACATTTTTGTTCTTTGCGTTGTCACGCTTATTTAAGCCCTTTTTTATAGATTTTTTTTGCTATGTAGCTATATATATGAGGGGCCCTCTCCCCCCTCGGCTGCCGGGTACGGCCCGACAAGCCTTTCTTGGCTTGGGTAGACTTGTTATCTTGATGTATTGCTTGAAATAAATACATTATTATTATTATTATTATTATTATTATTATTATTATTATTATTATTATTATTATTATTATTATTATTATTATTATTATTATTATTATTATTATTATTATAAAGAACTACAGCTCTGCGGCTATAATATAATGGCACACAGAGCCATGGCATGTGTTCTCGAGATTGACACGAACAAGAATGCCTTTGAAATGGGCTTCTGAATATTATTATTCATGATTTATGGTTCACAGGGTTTAACCTCCAAAAGTGGCCGCCTCAGCCAGGACTGAGGCCGCATCCTTGGGCTCAGCAGTTGAGCGCCCTAGCCACTGCCAAAATGTCAGCTTGTAGTCTACAATGAAGCGTATCTGAAATGCTGGGAATAAAACTACGTTTTTTTTTTTTTGTTTTTTTTTTTTCCATTAGTTTCAACAGAACGCTAGAATACGAGGACAAAAGAATTATGCATTCATTCATAACGGGGTGAGCACAGAAACATGAACATCCGATTTAGTTACACGGTTTCCTGACGCTATGTTGCATGCGTCCCCAAGGCAATTAGCATTTAAGAAAACGGGGACACGCCCAATTACGGTGGCGAGTCTTTTCAGGGACGTCATGAAATAGTTTTAGAACTTCAGCACGCGGTCAGTCTTCTTCACAAAGATGCAGTGTCCTCAAATTCGCGCACGCGAGCGTCCGGGCAAGCATATCGGATGCACCGACGGCGGAACGGCCTCGAGGATACTTCGAGGTCGCTCACGACTCCCAGGTAAGACCAGGAGGAGGCGAGAAGATCGTCCCCGCGGTCGACGCCCACCGCCGTGCGGAAGGGCGGAAGCCCCAACGTGTTCGCGCAGCCGACTGCATGGCAAGAGGCCGCTGCAGAAAAATCCAGGTGCCGCCCGCACACACCACCAAGGCGGTGCTGGTACTCGTGTGTCCAAGTAGAACCAATGTGGTTGCCTATGCGGCTTTATTACGAAGATAACCACCTCGCAAAACCAACATAGACAATGACATGTTTCAACACAGCTCGCTTGTCTAGCTGGTATCGGAACCCACCGGCTTACGCCACTGCTACCGCCGCACCCGCGCGAGCGACACGTTCCCACTGCCGAGGTATTCCTTGGTGCCGGCGAGCGAGCGGATCGCGCCGCGCCCGCGCGCTATGCCTTGGCTCGGAATTGGAAATGCGCGAATGGTAATTTTCGTTCCGGCAATTCCCCTCCGTTCGACGCTACCGGGGAGGGCACGCCGCCGCACGCTTACGGCATGGTGGTTAGGGACATGCCACGAATCATGAGCATGGTGGCGTTGCCTGTCGATGCCCGGGAGGCTTCGAGGTGAAAGCGCTGCCGCGCCAAGTTGGGTCATTTTCTATATCAAAAAGTATTGCGCATTTTTTTTTTTTCTTTTAAGCGTACCTTCAAGTGAGTGGCATTAAGCGTTGTTCCCTTTGATTAGCTCTCCATTAGCCACGCTGAAGTGAAGTATATTGCAGAGGCTCAAATCTTAAGGACGCGTAGTTGAACTGTTGAAACTGGATTTCCGGGGAATCTACGTGTCGGTATAATTTCTTCTCACTGGTTGGTTGGTTGGTTGGTTGGTTGGTTGGTTGGTTGGTTGGTTGGTTGGTTGGTTGGTTGGTTGGTTGGTTGGTTGGTTGGTTCATAGGAAGGGAAAGGCGCAGTATCTGTCACACTTGCTCTGTGGACACCTGAACCGCGCCGTAAGGGAAGGGATGAAGGTGGGAGTGAAAGTGGATAGAGAGAAAGGAGAGCCGTAGTGGAGGGCTACGGAGTAATTTAGACCACCTGGGGATCTTTAACGTGCGCTGACATCGCACAGCACACGGACGCCACTTCGTTTCGCCTCCATCGAAACGCAGCCGCCGAGGCCGGGATTCGATCCCGGGAACTCCGGCACAGTAGTCGGGCGTCTTACCACTGCACCACCCCGGCGGGGCAGGAGTATGAAAACCAGCACATAAAAGCCGGCGTATACGAGACGCAATTTTTGTTCACCCTATACCAGTTTCGGTTTTTTTAACCGCCGCTTAAGTCACTCCATAACTGAGGAAAGGCAGTGACAGTCACGTATTTAATGATAATACAAAATAACTGGCAATATTCCTTGCTCCTGCAGATGGGTTGGAAATTTTTCTTTCTTTAAGTTATTTAGCACTGGGCACGTTCGGCTGAAAATCTGTTGCTGTACCCCAAAAATTGAGATATCGTGTGAAAAACGTGTCGGAAAAGCCCTGTGGCGAAGGTATGCGGCGGCTACCTGAACACCATCGAGGCCTGGTACATGGTTGCCGATAAAGATGGCAGCATACATGGCAAAATTACTTTGGAGAACGAATTACTACATTACTAATTACTTTCTGAAAACCACAGAAAAGTAATTAAATTACATTACTCATTACAGTTCCCAAAAAGCAATGAAATTACATTACAATTACTTCTACGGAGTAATTCAATTACTTTATAAATTACTTCCTAGTTTCCATCCATGCAAAAACTAAGTAAGGCTAGTAAACAAAACGGCAACTTGTTCTCCAGATGCGAAGCACACACATTATTTCGTTTTCCCGCCAAATTCCATCCCAGAGAGCTATATCCTTTCCTCTTTCCTATACAGCACTTGCCATTACAAAAATAATAAAAAAAAAAAAGGAAAGAAAAGCAGAAGCATGGTCGAACGATCGTGAAATGACCGGCGAACCCAGCGTCTTGATTGCCCTTAGCTGTCTCCGCCATTTGAAGGCCTGAAGAAGCTAGGTTATTTATTGCTTCCGCAGTACCAAGAGTCGACGTCTGCACCTTATGCTCACTTCTCAGTAATGCTCAAGCCATGAATTCTTCCGCCTGTCTCCCCCCACCCCAATCCTGCCTCGCCCCGTGGTGATGAGTGTAACCATAAAGACGCCCGACTACAGTACCGGAGTACCCGGGTTCAAACCCGACCTCGGCGGCTGCGTTTCGATGGAGGCGAAACGAAGAGGCGCCCGTGTGCTGTGCGATGTCAGCGCACGTTAAAGATCCCCAGGTGGTCGAAATTACTCCGTAGCCCTCCACTACGGCTCCTCTTTCTCTCTTTCTAGCTTCATTCCCACCTTCCCTCCTTCCCTCACGGCGCGGTTGAGGTGTCCACAGAAAACAAGTGAGACAGTTACCGCGCCTTTCCCTTCCTATAAATCAATCAGTTTGAGTGTAACCATAGCCCCACTGTGTAACCAAGCACCACTGTGCCCTAGCAGACGAAACAGGGAGTTTCCCTGCGCCGAGCTCCAAACTAGTTTTCAACATCGGCCTTCTTGCAACATCTGTCCCTTCGGCATTCTCTTGGCGCCTTGTATTCTTCTGTTTGGAGAACAGTTGCCATGGAATAGTCGCACTAAGTTATTACCCTGTTACACACGAGGTCTCAGACGCTCTGTTCTGCTCAATTCTGTCTCCTTTTGCCGATACGTTAGGCTGGCTTCGGCTTGCCGCATGTCGTTCCTGTTTTCGCGGCACTCTACTTTGTTGTCTATTGAAGTAGTGGCGCACTTTAGTTAAAGCAACTTCAAAAAGAATTAATTACTTTTGCTGCAAAATTACTACCAAAAAGTAATTCATTACATTAATTTCATTACTATAATTCAATTACTGCTATGTCTGGATGGCAGCTCTGCGTTCTAATCTTGAAAGCGGCTTTCCCAGTGCATAAGATGCGCGTCTACACACATGGACGGGGTGTGTGTGTGTGTGTGGGGGGGGGGGGGGGGGGTCTGTTTCCCTGCTGGTGACGAAGTTCCACTTTACACACCACTGCGCACCCCTGGCCTTAGTGACAAATATCACCACAGCTACCTTGGTCCCTACAAGGACATCGACCAAACTTCCCCCATGAGCTACCGAGTCACACCTGTTTACCCCCATCGACGCCACCGTGGTACTGAAATGGTTTGTGTCCCGTTTGAAGCCATTTGTGCGCCGCGGTGCACAGATTGGAGTAGCCAGGCTGGCCGCTTCCGACCACCCGGGAAGATTGTGTGAGCCTTCCACGGATCTTCTTTAACTTGTTACTACCATCGTCAGCCGCCGGTGGCACGCGCCTCGGTTCGCCATCATAAAATAAACGCCAGGCACGGCATCCCTTGCTTTACCGTCTCGACCTTGCCGTCTCGACTTGATATATATATTCACGTTAGGAGTGGTCCGGGTTTTCCGCAGCGCTCCGAAAGAGAGCGCTGCACTAAGATGCGCCAGGCCTTCGTCTACAACGGGAGAAAAAATACACAGAAAGCACTAACCATTGGACCCAATATTGGGACTGGGCTGGTAATAGCCGGCTCTACATAGAAGCAGTACTTTGCGAACACAATCCAACAGTGGCCTTGATGGTTTGTGGTGCCTGGGTAATTTCCTTGGCACCAGCCACGTGCTTGTTTACTTTCAAAAATTCCGTCTCCTGTGAGAGCCACGACAGCGGGAGAGCTCGGCCGGCGTACCATGTTCATTATATCTATCGTCTGCCGTGTCGACTATCAGATCTCGGCTACAGCGGTCCCTTGCCTGTTCAGTTCCACAGAGCGGCAGTGACAAAAATTGGATAGAACCGGAGCCCAATGATTTTTTCTGTCTTCATGATCTCACCGGGTCGATCCTTGCAACGATCGCACCGACCGGAATTTCCGTTATCAGTGGTACCGGCTGCCTGACTAATTCAGTATGGGTACATTCAGTGGTGCGATCGATTTATCGACAGGTTGCTAAAGCGCACGTGAGCTCATATATTGTCATGTTTTATCTGACAAAACGCTTCAGATCGCGAAACTTCCTGTCAGTTAGCTTTGATATCGTAGACAGCGTTGTTTTGATTATCCCTTTGTTTTATCTGCGGTCATTATATGCAATTCGCCCAGCGAGGAATGTATTAAAGTCCGGTCCGCTGATTGGACTCGAGCGCTGCGAGCCGTCACAGCTGGCTATAGGAATGCGGCGGCTTGTGTGCGGCACATTCGTTCAAGCATTCGCAATAGCATGCGCTAAGTGTCATGGGACGACTCAAAAGTCCGAGACAGTGCAGCTGCGGCACTAAAAAGGGCCGCAAGGTCTTGTATACAATACTCCAAAAGCATTCCGGACTCCTTTACTACAACATTGATTTTTGCGTCTTATACTGTTCATAAACATCAGCATGACTATACCCACTGCAGGGCAATGGCCTCTTCCATATTCCTCCCCAAGTAACCCGGTCATGTGCTAGCTGCATCCACTTGACCCCTGCGAGTTTCTTAACCTCATCCGCCAACCTAACATACCGCTGCCCGCTACTACGCTTTCCTTTCCTTGAAATCCATTTTGTTACCCATAGCGGCCATCGGTTATCCTCTCTTTGCATTACATGAGCTGCCCATGACCATTTCTTCTCGATTCGAGTACTGTTCCCAAGGATGTGGGATCGAATCCTGGCCGCTACGGTCGCTTTTCGGTGGAGGCAAGGCACCCGCGTGCTGTGCGATGTCATCAGTGCACTTTAAAGAACCCCTAGTGGTCGAAATTGCCGGAGCACGTTGAACACCCTAAACCAGACCAAACCAAACCATCTTCTCAAATTACACCTACCATTTTTCGTTCCATAGCCATCTGCGTTGTCCTCAACTTAAGTAAAACCCTTTTCGTTAGCCTCCACGTTTCAGCCCCATAAGTGAGTATGCATGATAAGATGCAACTGTTTTATATACATATACTGTTACTCTATGGAAAGTTATATAGCGATATGCGCTCCGCCACCACGATATATGCTTGCGCAGAGAGCCAGCTGCACTGCACTTTCGCAGTAGCATTTGTGCGCGCTTGGAGGCCAACTGCGCATGCGTAGACAGCTAAATTTCAGTTACGCTATTCCAGCAACAACAATCGATGTTTGGCCCGTTGTATCGATCCGTCTTGTAAAACGTCCGCAGCAAGGAAAAAAGAGAGAGAGAGAGAGAGCATTCGGTCCTGCCGTGTGTGTTTCTTTTGCCCTCGTGTTTTTTTTTTTTTTTTTCTTGCTGCGAGCATTTCACAAGACAAAACATGTTCCCGCGCAATTGTGTTTCACAGGAGCAGCCAGGTTAGTCTCAAATTCATGTTGGAGTCACTCATACTGGAGAGTCACTAAATATGAGTCTCAAACTAATATTGCTACGCGGGCCGCATTAAGGAAATTTCGTCCCTCGCGGGCCAGAAGCCGAAAATTAGAAGAAAAAAAAAACATACCAACCCCCGCAGTAAATAAGACCAATAATTAAAACAATAAATATCAATAAAATAAATAAAAAGTCGACCAAGGAGTCTGCCCAGACCATACTAAAGCATTCTTCGTGAAAAAAAAAAAAAAAAAAAAAGCGGTCAGCCTAAAGAAGCTACTTGCTGCCGATTCAAAAAATAACGTGTTCTAGCATGGTTTGGAGAATCGCAAAAGGATGCGTGTCACTACACCGGCTAGTGGGGCCAGTCAACGCCGAATGATGGCGACCACACGAAACGCCCCTGCGTACGAGGAGTGGAAACAACTCCGGTTTACGATCTCGCAGCCGGCAGTCCTTATCAGAGAGAGCGAAGGTGCTCCATCTGTATTGCATGTATACACCTAAGCGTTATATCAGCGCACATAATAAAGATAAAGGATATTTCCACGACACGCATCATCTTGCTCATTCGTCGTGTCATTGCCAGATATTTCTCCAGGAGGGACCGACAAGTGCGATGACAATGAAATATTTAATTCATTTCGATCAATGCACATTTTTTGAAATAAATATATGCTATACATAGTTACATACACCACATATGTAGCTGCGCTTTTTGACCATGCGGATATCATGTTGAGGTGTAGGCATTTTTAAATGTTAATTGGTTAGCCACGTAACATGCTCTGATTAACTGGTAAATTTAATTGCATCGGTTTTATCGAATAGCTGGATACGAAACATGCTGCATATATGACCCAAAAAAATGCACCCAGACAAATTCAGAAACCAGTGTAGGCAGTCGTCGGTCTAGCGTTGTGTGCGCACCCCATACGTGCAGGCATAACGAAGCAGGGGCACGTGGGACCAGATGCGGTCGTGACTTGTGCAGACGCTTCGGCCCTTATCAGCGACCGGCGTGCCCCAAGTCAGGCGCCGCGTCGCGAAGGGTGCGCTTCAGTGGACCCAGCTTCACGGACGAAGCAGCGGGACACGGCATACCCGCTACGACACAGCGTCGGATCAGGCTGGTCACACAGCATAACACGTGGATACACAAGTGAACATACATCAACTTCCGACAAACCATGCAGAAGTCGTGTGGCCCATGAGTACTTCGCTAAACCAGCACCTAAAACGGGCGCGTTGGGATCGATTACAAAAGTCGGGAGCACTGCCGCATCCCGGCGAAGGCCTCCCGCGTTGCAAGCTCAGTGTCCGCAGAATAAAAGGGCTCAGTAAGAGAAAAAAGAGTAACGAACATCAAAAGTATTATCAGAAAAAGTTATGTAAGTAAGCAGCGGGACCTTGGCACCACCTTCCATACACGCATGTCTCAAATTAAGAAACTACTACGGCATGCGTCTACAGAGGCATGACAGCCCCATTTAGCCACCAGCAACAATTTTGCGCTTAACGAATTTGCCGGGTCACACCGCAGCGTTTTCTCAGCATACATTTTTTTTTTTTTTTAACGAAATGCCTCCGTGTTCGAAAAAGCATGTGGGCCAAGGGCCACAGGCGGTCCCACTTATGCCAGCATGGAAAGTGCGCACGGAGTTCCCGTGTCTGGGCCGCCTGGCAGGCGACCAACAACCGCACACGTGTGGCGTGGGCTATTAAAAAGCGAGACAGAAAATAAGATTACACCACCCACGAATAGGCTTGAGAGGTGGCAGCGAGCCCGCTGCAGGTTTCAGCCTAGTCGTTTTAAATATGAAAAAAAAAAAAAGGGGGGGGGGGGGGGTTCTTCCGCATTCTCCTCCTGCTCATCGTGGGATCAGGTAGTGCGAAGTAAGTTTCAATTCATTCATAGGACTTTTTTTTTTTTTTTTTTTCGTCCCCTGTAGACAACTTGGTTGGACGCGTGACGTGCTCTTCGCCTTCCTATATTTCACAACGCTTATACAAAGAGTCGAGGCGCAAACGTCGGCATTTCTTCGTCAGTGACATATCCCAATTCCCGACTACAACAGCTGACGCCGCACGCTAGATTTGGCAGTGCATGAGAAAAGCTATTATTCGAGCTACACTGATGCCAACTTATCTGAGACAGATCTACAGCATGCACCACGATACTACACCTTTAATGCGCGGCAGAAGCACACCAGGGGGTCATCGAACAGCGTAACAGAAAGCCCTGGCCTCCACGAAGCAATCGGTTGGCGCTGGTAGCTATACATGTAGAAAAGGGGGGATGCTTGGAATAGCTGCGGCGGCACGCTTGGCGAACGGTTCATGGTTCTTCCTGCGAGTCAAACCGCAGCGGCCCATCTCTCCGCAGAGGAGAGAAAGCGCTCAGTCGGAGCAACGGAGGCAAACATGCAGAACGGCCTACCGGAAGGCGGATCGGTCACAGAAAGTGATTCTTCGCAGGCGGCTCCAACGTGTCCCGCCGGACGGAAACAAAGAAGACGACTTCCTGCGGCGATCGAGGTGAGCCCTCCTGCGAGCGATGCTGGGGCACAGCAGACAGGAGGCAGCCGATAGAAAGCTGGCGCCTGTGCAATAAACAATCGGGAGGGACCAGAGGAACGACGACCGAAGGACGACCCCGCACTCTCTGGAGGAGGCAATGATTGGATCCGCGATGATTGAGCGCCCGAGTTACGCAGCCTTCGAGGCGCGCTGCTGCTGCGAAACCCTTCGCTCCGCTGATGCCGGGGAGAATCGCGTTTTGTCGGGGCGGCGTCGCTGTCTGCACAAAAGCCTCGCAAGGTTTTGAGTCGATGGGCGCACATATGCATCTTGAACGCGCTTGGCTCATCGTGAATATGCACCTTCGTTGAAGCACTCGGCCGTCCATGCAGGCTGCGCCGTCTTCAATTTGCCCGCAACGCCTTTTGGCGACCGCAGCGCAGAATGAGAAGAGCCCACATAACCACGGCCGCTCAATGGAGGCGCACGGCCGTGACATAACGCATCGACGCTGAGGAAGCGATGCCCTCGTGCTACCGATATTAATTGGTGAGACCTCAGGTTGGGCTGCAGAGAGACACCGCATTAATTAACAACAACGAGAGTGAGGACCTCACACCTTCTCGCTGTGGATAATATAAGCCCAAGAAAAGAAAGCGTGTTTTATGTTTGTCGCTGTTAACGTGCCTCTCTGCCGCTCGTTCGACGATCATGTAAGTAAAGAAGAAAAAAATGGCGCATTCAGCGCTAATGATGTCCGGCAAAAATGATGGAGCAAGAAGTCTTTTCCGTCTCGCGTGTTCGTTTGCGACCGGCACATTCCGGCGCTGCCAAAAATGGGTAATATAGCAACAACAATAGGGAGAGACGCGGTGAGCGCCGGCCGTGATGTAAACTTTGCGTCTACACGCGCCGCTGAGTCACGGCGACTGTGACGCCATATAAGGAGTTCCACGACCGCCTGCAGTCGACGCATTAGAAATACAAGGCAGCACAAGGAAGAACTCTTGCGCCCGTTCTGTGAAGTGTCCAGCCATGGACAATAAATCGCGGGATACGGGTTTGCAGGGGAGCAAAAAAAAATAGCAGGGGTTTAACTGCACTTAAACCGATCAAGGCGTGCGAAAACACTGTTTGGCATGGTCCGGCTAAGTCGAGAGACTGGCACATAGTTTAGCAGTGTTGTGTCTTTTTTCGCGCCATACAGTTGGGGTAACATACGTCGTCAGTTCGAACCCCTGTCGCAAACTAGCCTCCAACTTGACTAGCAGATGGAGGCACAACACCCTGAACGCTGCACGAAGAACGGCTGCGATACAAGAGGTTCCCGGAAATGTGACGCCGCCGCACGGAGATCCGTTAGTGGCGGTTGGTGGGATGGGGGCATTGGAGAAAGAGGAGGGGGGGGGGGGGGGGGACATTTTCACAAGGGGTATTTGTGGTGCATGTCATCGTTCCAATCACTGCTTCGGTAGATCGACAAAGGCCGGCGTCGCGCCTCGCCGTGGTGGTGCAGTGGTTAGGGCGCTCGACTGTTGTGCCCAAAGGTGCGGGATCGAATCATCCCGACCACGGTGGCCGCTGGGCGCGTGTTCTGTGCTATGTCAGTGCACGTTAAATAGCCCGAGGTGGTCGAAATTTCCGAAGACCTCCACTTCTCTCATTGCCTGAGTCGCTTTGGGAACCCCCTAAACCAAATCAAACCAAAGGCCGGCGTCGCAGTTGCGATGACAACCAGCGAGGCACAAGTAATATGTTTGCTCAGATCTGACGACCGTATGAGTACTCGCATTAAGTTGTTTCTGCGTTTTCTCCTCACCCAGTCAGCTGGTATTCGTTTCAACGGATAGAGCATGCGTGTCCTCTCATGTGTTCAGGAACTGGTTTGGCTGACATCAGAGTTTTTTTTTTTTTTTTGTTTCCTTTACAAAAGACAGCACCTAGTAAAGTTTTGCTCATAACTAAGTTTTTCGCTACCTTGCGTTTCTGATGCGCTGAGAGATTTGGCTCTGGCGTACAGCTAACCGCACCCAAACGGCAGTTCCTAATGAACAAAAAATTGATGCCATTTTTCTTCTTATTAATGACGTGTAGGACATTCCTGTATATGAATCACCTCGTGGTTTTCGCCTACACCAGCTAAATAATTTATAATTGAACATTCTTTTCTCACAAGTTCCGGCTTCAGCAGCCGAAAGACACGGCTTGACGTCACAATCAAATCTAAGTCACGCGCAGCATGATATAATGACTCTTGTCGTGACGCTGGGGCTACGTCGACCCGGCCTTCACTTGGTAGCGTGCAGAGACTCGGGGTTGAAGAAGGACTGAATCTTCTAAGTTGGTGAAATATGTACAAGCAGGTTTACTGGCACTTTGAGAAAACGTATTTACAAGAATATTTACATGAAAAAGAAGGGTACATCAGCAAAATGACAAGCGTTAAGAGTTCATAGCGAGAAGCGACTGGATGAGCCGTTTACCCAGGGCCCAGAGCGACATTTCGTGCTCTGCAGCGTCCTTAAAAACCCCCTATGTCCAGCCCCTCTCTGAAGATGCTGACCAACCAAATCCAGGGCACGCCCCTCAGGTATCGGCATCCAATCGAACACATCACTGCACTGATGGTCTGAAGCACTGACTGGTCCGGCATTCATTCGTTGGGCGTGATCACTTGTTGGCGGGAAAAGCTTGGGAACGGCGAGGAGAGGAGGTACATTTCTATTCTTCAGCAAAGAAACCACAGGCTGGTTCCGACAAGGGGTTTTACTTCTCAGAAACCCGAGTGCACGTGGCGCCGCATAGGGCTCCCAACATGGTCCCTTTTCGACAATTGCAAATCTTTCCTGCATTCCCGGGAAATCACTTAATGGCCGTATGAGTCATGCTCCTTTCTTGTCCTGCACGTCAGCGGACATGTCACTCTGTCGTCTCCTTTGGATAGGAGGCATTCATCACTGGAGGATAGCACTTCTCGACTGGAAGGGTGAACAAAAGAAAGAAAGCACTTCCTGCTATTTCCCGCAGGGGGACGTTTCTTTGTGTTTTTCCAGACGTTCTCTTGACAGGGTCAATTTGGCATTTGCAGGTTGTCCACAAAGCAAAACATGCTTACAAAACAGGATTCCTGGAAAAAGGCTCACTTAGAGCCATTGGACCATCACCACATATTCACAAAACTTATCCATGCCCACAGGCGAACAATAGAGCGCGCAATTGCGGATGCTTGGTCGTAACAGCCTCCTCCCCCGCCAGAAGAGTCTCGGAGGGCAGCAGTCGCCGCTGCTGCATGAAGAGACGACTTAATGGCCTGCACGTGAACGCTTGAAGCTCGCTGTTGCTTGTCGCGTTGTCTTGATTGTTGTAGGCTAAATTGCTCGAGCTGTCTGAAACTCAACCACATGTCGAAGCAAGCACTCGGCTCCCGTCTGAAGAGACCAGGTCAAAAGAAAACTGCCATTGTTGTTCGAGAAAAGCCCACTCTCAAGACGTTCAGGACCCACGTATTCCTAGAAAACCAAACGTGCTGCTTTACATAGTCACACATATACAAGCGCACGAAAAAAAAAAAAAAAAACCTGATTATCAATTTGGATACATGGTGAGGAACATCTCGGACCGCTTAGAAAGAGCGGCTAAGCGCGTCCGCATTCCCATTTAACTTCCCCTTTTTGTATCTTATTTCAAAATTGTACTGCTGTAAAATCAAGCTCCACCTAAGAAGGCGACTGTTCTTCGATGTCGCAGTTTGCAGCCAAGCCAGGGGACAATGGTCCGTCTCTACGGTGAATTTGGCCCCTCCAAGATAGCACTGCAATTTTTGAATGGCCCATACAATGCAAGCGCACTCTTTCTCTGACGCGCAATAAGCCCTCTCTCTAGAACTCAGTTTTCTGCTCAAGTAGAGCACGGGGTGCTCATTACCGTCGTCATCTCTCTGGCAGAGAACAGCACCTAACCCTCGATCACTGGCATCACACTGGACCGTGAATTCTCGGCCATAGTCTGGAGCTCGCAATACCGGACGGCTAATCAGCACAGCCTTCAGGTTTACGAAGGAGGCTTCCTTTTGTTCGTCCCAGACTACATTTGTCGGTTCTGTCTTGCGGAGAGCGTCGGTCAGAGGGCTAGCCAAAGCTGAATAGTTAGGGATGTAGTGATTGTAGTACCCAGTCAGACCCAGGAATGCTCGAATTTCCGTCTTCGTGCTCGGCCGCGGGTAGTCTGCTACCGCAGAAATCTTAATCTCGCTGGGTTTCCTGAAACCTTGACCTACATTTTGACCCAAGTAGTCTACGGTCGCCCTTGCCAGGCAACATTTCTCGGCCTTTACGGTTAGTCCAGCTTGACGCAAAAGGCTCAGTACAGCTCTTAGATGTACCATATGGTCCGCCCATGAGTCGGAAAAAACCGCAATGTCATCTAAGTAAGGCACTGCGAATGTTTCACACCCCTTTAAAACCCTATCCATGAGTCGGGAAAAACAAAATGGAGCATTTTTGAGCCCGAAACTCATCATTGTTGGCTGGTAGCTGCCCGTCGGAGTGACGAAAGCCGCGTATCTGCTGGCGCGTTCAGTGAGCGGTACTTGCCAGTATCCTCGAGTAAGGTCCAGCGTAGTCACATATGCCGCTCTACTGACCTGTTCTACTCTCTCCTCAATATTCGGAATAGGATACACTTGATCCCTGGTGAGAGAATTTAGCTTTCGGTAGTCTACCACAGGCCTAGGGTCTTTACCTGGAGCTTCTACTAAGATCATAGGCGAAGCATAATCGCTTTCCGAGGGTTTTATTACTCCCAATTCCAGCATGCGAGTTACTTCCCTATCCAGAATTTCTCTTTGCCTTGGAGAAAATCGGTAGCACCTTGATCGCACTGGCACGTCTGAAGTCAGCTCAATATCGTGCTCAGTCAAATCAGTTCTGCCTGGCCTGTCCACGAAGCAGGCCTCAAACTCTGTTATTATCTCGCCCAGATCGGACAGCTGGGATTTCTTTATTTCTCCTCTCTGCTCTGTCTTTTTGAGAAGCTCCTGAGCGTTGCTTCCTTTTCCGCTGAGGCAAATCAAGTTATCCCCCATCTCCTCGGGAAGGTTTAACGTTAGATTTACCACGGCTTCCCTCTGCACATAAGGCTTCATAAGATTGCAATGATAAATGCGCACTGCTTTACGCCTACCGGGGAATTTCACTTCGTAGTTAGTGTTAGAAAGCTTTGCAACGACTTCATCAGGTCCTTCCCACTGTACTTCGAGCTTATTCCTGAGATCATTGGCTTGCTCCATAGCTAAGTCCTCTCGGGTTCCACTTAGAAGTCTCGTGAGATTACTAGACACTGGCGGCAAGAGGTTACTCTCAAGAACGTCCTCATTCCGCGTCTCTTCAAGCTCACTTTCAAATTGACTTATTTGAGATGCCTTGCTCTCAAAGTTTTCTGACCCACTGTCTTCCGCATCGACCACTGTTTTAGCTGTCGTTTCCTCCGCGGTGGATTTTTCTGAAATGAGCAGTGTAGCTAGTTCTCGCGCCTTTGAACGTGTTAAGGCCTGCACATCTCTGTCTCCGAAAATCAGAAGGCAAGCTTTGACCTTCTCGTAGTTGTCCGCGTCCTCCTTGTTTAGCCGCGCGACAACCTCCGCTGCCTCGCAGGGCAGAACCGTCAATAATCTCTGAGACCACGTGTCTCGCTGGAAGGACAGTTCTTCGCAAGTTCGCTCAAAGTTACCCAGATACAGACCGATATCCCCTGATATCACATATGGCTGCATGTACTTTGACATCTTGAAATCTGCCTCCTTGTTGAGAAGAGGTACCGCTAGCTGGGGACAATTGCCCGACCTCTTACTCAACTCTACTTCTAATTTCCGGAGCTCAATTTCTAGCTCCCGCTTTTTTGCTTCTCTCTCAATTTCACGCTTCTTTTCCTCTTTTTCCCGCTCCTTTTCCTCTTTTTCCCGCTCTTTCTGCTGTCTGAGCTGTTCCTTTTTTTGACCGATGAGGTTCCATGCTTCACTGAGCTCCTCATCATCGGCTCCCAAATCTGTGATTGCCTTTATAATCAAAGGTTTTCGTGCCAAACCACTTGTATCAATTCCCAATTCCTCACACAATTGCAACAGTTCCGGTTTCTGCAGCTTTTGTAGGTCCATGATCGCTCCGAGTGTCGGCTACTTCCAAAACAACTGTGCAAACTACCAAACCTAAAGGCGTTTCCACACTCTTTTTACCAGTTCTAAAATCTAACCCTGTTCCAGAACCTGGTCCACATCAGAAGAAAAGCCAAGCACTCACCCACACATGCGATCGATGTTCCGAGCTGCTTTCTTGTAGGCCGATTGTTGCTCCTGCTTGTTGCTTGAGATGCCACCTCCGATCACCAGATGTTGTGGCTTGCAGATTCTGATCCACCTCCAATCACCAGATGTGGTGGCTTGTAGATTCAGATCCCAACGCTGGTCACCAGTTGTTGTGGCTTGTAGATCCAGATCCCACCGCTGGACACCAGTTGTCGTGACGCTGGGGCTACGTCGACCCGGCCTTCACTTGGTAGCGTGCAGAGACTCGGGGTTGAAGAAGGACTGAATCTTCTAAGTTGGTGAAATATGTACAAGCAGGTTTACTGGCACTTTGAGAAAACGTATTTACAAGAATATTTACATGAAAAAGAAGGGTACATCAGCAAAATGACAAGCGTTAAGAGTTCATAGCGAGAAGCGACTGGATGAGCCGTTTACCCAGGGCCCAGAGCGACATTTCGTGCTCTGCAGCGTCCTTAAAAACCCCCTATGTCCAGCCCCTCTCTGAAGATGCTGACCAACCAAATCCAGGGCACGCCCCTCAGGTATCGGCATCCAATCGAACACATCACTGCACTGATGGTCTGAAGCACTGACTGGTCCGGCATTCATTCGTTGGGCGTGATCACTTGTTGGCGGGAAAAGCTTGGGAACGGCGAGGAGAGGAGGTACATTTCTATTCTTCAGCAAAGAAACCACAGGCTGGTTCCGACAAGGGGTTTTACTTCTCAGAAACCCGAGTGCACGTGGCGCCGCATAGGGCTCCCAACATGGTCCCTTTTCGACAATTGCAAATCTTTCCTGCATTCCCGGGAAATCACTTAATGGCCGTATGAGTCATGCTCCTTTCTTGTCCTGCACGTCAGCGGACATGTCACTCTGTCGTCTCCTTTGGATAGGAGGCATTCATCACTGGAGGATAGCACTTCTCGACTGGAAGGGTGAACAAAAGAAAGAAAGCACTTCCTGCTATTTCCCGCAGGGGGACGTTTCTTTGTGTTTTTCCAGACGTTCTCTTGACAGGGTCAATTTGGCATTTGCAGGTTGTCCACAAAGCAAAACATGCTTACAAAACAGGATTCCTGGAAAAAGGCTCACTTAGAGCCATTGGACCATCACCACATATTCACAAAACTTATCCATGCCCACAGGCGAACAATAGAGCGCGCAATTGCGGATGCTTGGTCGTAACACTCTTCACTTGTTGCGATCTCTGTTTATGAGGCAAGCTGGCTTTAGCTTTGCAGTGAATTCAAGCAACAGAGGAACTATTGTATCGCCGGGCTTTTTATCCCTCGTGTGACCTACACTTGACTTTGACGTCGCAGCCACCGCTCGGCTGTTGAAACTTGAAACTGAAACAGGTGAGAATTAAGGAATTCGATTTATTCAGTGGTCATTATCACGTGGTGATCCGTGTACAGTAATGTCTTACGCATCACTTACAAAGGATAAAACTCGAAGCAAAAACATACGTGTTTAACTTAAGGCAGGCCCAAAACGCTTGCCTTACTCGAGGCGTCGCCTCAGCACCCCTTTCACACGCACGCCGTGACCCATTGAGATTCATGCGATCGGTAATGGGACCGTGACCGACGGCTTCGTGAGAGCCTGCTTAGCGACCAAAAACGTGCAGTACAAAACGTGTCCGACATACTAAAAAACGGCGCACACCAGTTTGGGCAGGCCTTCCTGCAGAGTATACATCAACTCTCTGAGCCCGCACTTTTGGTCAAAATTGAGGCATCTACGCTTTCTATTTGAATATTCCTAGGAGATTCTGGCAGTCGGATGTCGGCAGCCCCGAGCACGTGCACTCTCGCCAAAGCCAGCTAAGTGCTCTGGTCCACGTTAAATGTCGACCACCAGGCGAACTGAGAATGAACAATGGTGACAAGCTTAACAGTAACAGCTTTACGATTCCGGGCGCGAAGTGCTGTCCTCTTCATCGTAAATATTCGTCGTGTCTTTAGCATACATTCAGCGCGTGCACTAAGGCAGCACAGCCATGACAGACTGGCACGCGGACCCAGTTAAAGCTGTACATTTGCGCAAGAGGTTAAGCGAAAAATTCTCCCATGACGAACTTGTTCACACAACACGCCGACACGGGAGGATTAAGAAATGAAGAACACGATTAAGAAGACCGGAATGTGGTAAATACTGGGGAATACTGCGCTACTTGATAGACTGATTCGTGTGTCGTCTTTCACTTGTCTCTGTCTATCAAGTAGCGCAGTATTCCCCAGTATGATCACCCAACTGGTCCCCGTATTTGCATTGGTGGTAAATAAATATATCACAAGGACAGTAAAGGACTACTAGATGGAAGAAAACTGCAATATGCGAAGCTCGAGGCTCGCTATGATGCTTATGTTTGTTTCTGAGAACATGCGCAGGTTTCTCAAGATGTCTTTTTTTCTGTTCTTTTTTTTTTTTTTTTTGAACCGTTATGAATGTGTCTACGTCGAAGAACGTGGACAGTTCACAGTAAAGAAGCGCTAATGTCGTCCACAGGTGACGGTCTAACCCGGTGGCAGAGGAAGTGCCCAATCGGATAATAGTATCAAAATTATATATAACTTCCCCAACACAGGAACGCGTCTGCGAGCCCACAATAAACGCAGCCGAACTCCGAAACTCCAGGAAGAGTGAGGATGGGTAAGAAGAATGCGCGTGCCAGCACAGCTCACAAAGGCACCACTGCTAAGCTTATTTACAGGTTTACTAAAGTGTTCAAGGTTCAGCTCTATATGCACGTCCGTTCGACAGACGTACGCAGCCAGATTCCAGGCTGCACGCGCGGCAGCTGGCCCGTATCCTGCGGAATAGCGCACAAAGGGACTCCGTGTCGTTACCCCATGCGGCGTGTCGCAGGTTGCCAGGAATACGCAAATCACAACTGTCAAGCGCCTCTTGTCGGTTCGTGAAAACGAACCGGGCTGGAAAGTGCGTACGATGTTGGCTTTTTCCCACTCTGCGAGGTTGAGCTAAGGGACAAACTTGACCCAGTCAGAACTTGGTCAGCTTCGCCCTAAGAGTGGCAATGCAGGCGCTGTCAAAAGCCTGGCAGAATGACGTGCAAAACTTTGAATCACGTGTATACGTGCATATCTTTTGTGAAAAATATACGCACGGCCCAGCAGACTACGTGCATAAGCTGCGAAGAGGAGCCATTTCAGCACCCGTTCATAGGCTGAACAGTTAAGCATGCACTACACGTGCTCGGCAAAGTTATCTTTGCTTGTCGATGTGCATTAAGCCATGAGGAAAAACATTACAACTGCTCAGGGGTCGCGTTTAAAAATAATAAAAAAATAAATAAAAAAGACCTGCGCCCGTAGACCACACAGTACAACGCTCTTTGTCGGGAACGCACGATGCTCGAACGGGGCGATTCAAACAGCTAAAAAAAAAGTTGGTTACCGGCATTTGTACTAAATTCCGTTTCATACATCAAGTGCAACACTGCCAAAGCTAGAGCTCTTGTTTGCGCTCCCCACATCCGCGATGAAAAATAGTGTCTGCTCTTGACGAGAGGAAATAATACTTGATTTGTCTGCAAGCTTAATACATCTTACATTTGCCATCAGCTCCATAAAAAGCATCTTTTTTAGGGAGAAAAGATCGGATTCGGTTAATTTGTATGTTTTGTTTGTCGTTTTCGTTTGTGTCGCATTTTCGCTGCCCCGCAATCCTGTCCTCCGCGCTGCGCAACGCAGCGACCTCGACTGCCTCTTTAGAGCGGATTTTTTCTATGAGATCCGCACTGCGAATATGTCCAAGCACGCGAAGCAAGCTATTGCAAACGTGTATGCTCGGAATAAAGCTCCTTTCCTCAGAAACCACTCAGCCACGAAACGAGGGCGTAGTGATACGCCTCCTTTTTTTATTTCTTGCGGACTACTTGCGTATAGCTTTCGCTGCGTTGCACCTGATGTATGAACCGGAGTATAGTCTGTCCAGGGGCACCGTGAATGTCGACACAGTTGCATTGAAGCCACACAAGCTCGTATAGTAGAAACCGTTCGTGATATGCACCCGCACTTGTTCCTTTCTTTCTATTTCATTTGAGCCCATTCAGGCAGCCCGATGAGCCACCCACGGCCGTGCCTCTGCTTTCTTCCTAACATCTCCACGAAAGGCTGCACAATCCGGATGTTAGTGGCAAGTACGACGGCAGCTCTGCGAAAATAACAACGAAACACGTTTGTATTTTTCTCCATTAGTTACCATCTATGCGTTTGTTAGTTGAATCTTCTCGTCCGCGTTGCACTTGTCCTCGATATCGACACGGTTGAGGCTTAGTTAATGACATTCGCATTTGCCGCAAGGTTCGAACCTACTCAACAAAACAGCGATGTCCTAACAGAGACAAATCCCATTGCCAGTAAAAAAGAAAGAAATTTAGAAAGAAAGAAGGAAAGAAAGTGTCAGTAAAGAAAGAAAGAAAGAAAGAAAGAAAGAAAGAAAGAAAGAAAGAAAGAAAGAAAGAAAGAAAGAAAGAAAGAAAGAAAGAAAGAAAGAAAGAAAGAAAGAAAGAAAGAAAGAAAGAAGGAAACGAGTTTCAAATTTCCTTCGGAATAGGCCAAGAAGAAAAAAAAAAAAAAAACAGGCAACAATCACCAACGCGCAAAACAATTCCCAGCAGCGATAATGAAACGCGTGCAAAGCTTGCCAAGGACGCCGAGCTGCGAGGAAGGCTGGAGCTATATATAACAAAAGCGGAATCTAACGGGACTCCGGCAGATCCGCGCTGCTTGCATCGTTGCTGCGTCCAACCGCACGTTTTCTGCTATTCTAGATGGTGACGCGACTGGCACGAGACGTTGGCTTGGCAGCCTATAGACGGCACGCTATTGGAGGCAATGATTCAGTACTCAAGCACACGGGCAGCTGTAAAGCACCAATTAACCCCATCCGCTGCGTGTCACAGCGCGACTCAGGTCGGAGCAGCAAATTAAATAATAGCAGCCAAAAACACGGATTCAGGTATAGTACGTGAGTTGTGAACCTTTCATCACGACTCTAGGCTGTCCTATTTTCTACGGTAACATCCTCCTCAAACACTATACAGACTGGAGGAGAATGCAGACCAAAGGTGGGCATTTGACCTCAAAAACTTCGACCTCACCTCAAACTCAAAAAATATTTGGCGACCTCACTCAACCTCAACCTCATAAATTGAGGTTGAGGTCCCCCAGGCGACCTCACCTCACTTTTCAGGTGACCATTGGCGACCTCACTCAACCTCACCTCAAACTCAAAATGTGAGGTTGAGGTCGGGCGCTCGACCTCAAAAAAAAAAAAAAAAAAAAAGAATCATCAAATTAAACCGTAACTTAACGAAAATATACATTTCTCGGGTAATCCTAGCATATATAGGCAAGCCAGAATTTTGTCGTATGAAGGCTGTATTTTACTCTTAATTCTATACAACAGTTAATATTCCGGATAAAAGAAAAACTCCGGAGACTCCATGTCCAATCCTGCACTAAAGTAGCAATCCTCTCCCCCTCTTCGCCTACCATTTTTTGGTCCGTTTTATTCTAAGGCCTACATGGGTACCACATTACTACGCATAGGCCCATAATGCAATACAAAGAGTTTATCCCATCCGACCAGCATGTATAAAATCCGTATTAGAAATAAAACAAGCCAGTTCTTACTATATACTGAAAAGACGAATGCTGTTGACCCTAGTGACGATGGCAACAATGAAGATATGCTCTTTTTCTTAATTCGAAAAAAAAAAACAAACAAATTGATGATTGCCAAGCATTGTTTTTTAATACATGTACATTGTCTTGCGACCGTACACATCAAATTGGGGAAAAAATAGGAATACAGTTGTGCCTCGTTAGTATGGACACTTTGGTTTCCGACCAAAACTGTCCATAACGCGAGTCATCCATAATAACCAGTCATGATAAAAATGAAAAGCATTTTTTTTAGAAAAACTTTATAATTAATGACAGCTTTTTAAATTAAATTTCTAATTAAAAACAGCCAAGCTGTCGATGTTACCCCCTTCTCCATGAATCCGTCGACCCAAAAATATCATGTCTGTTCTTAAATCTTGTCAGCTATCCTCATGAGTAGCTGAAGTTAGTAATGCCTATACATAGCGTAGAATAATTTTTCTCAGTAAACATCCCTGTTTTACTGAACAAAAATTCCGTAAGTCATCACAGGTAAAACCTATCAAGACGGAGGAGAAGGAAGGGTGCGCACCCATAATGTTACCGAGGCAGCGAGCCTTCTGTTGAAGCATTTCGTCGCTCACGACAGCACCATTCGCGCACACATTTCCGAACCACATTAACAAGGCTGACTCCATTTCTTCGAACTGTGCTGGGCGCTGTCGGACTGTAGCTGACGCTGCGATGAGCGATGTCGACGTTGAGCCATTTATCAGAGCCCTGTAGTATCGATGCTACCGTCGACCTGGCGAGGCTGAGACCTAGTTGAACTTGGGTCCAGTCCCTCACGGCTTGGATTAGCTGAGATGGTTTTTGCCGCTTGTATTCACAGATGTCCCGCTTCGCGCCTACGTTCAGTTAAGTTTTTTTTTTCTTTCAACTCCCGCCATGCCAAAAGTCAGACTAAAGTTGAGGGTTACAGGCTCCTGATTCTTTGGACTCTTTTTGCCTAGTTAACCTCCCCGCCTTTCCGTTCTTCTGATTCTTTTTTTTTTTCTGCCTTGTACTGTTTATGTGAGGAAGCGAGGGAGTCAAGTTGGCAGGCTGCTGAGGGCTATCGAACAGCCCTTTCCTGTGCCGTTTGTATGTGTTCCTATGAAACAAACACTGCAAGCTGAAGTACAGTTTAGAACGACGGCGAGCCGACTACGAAGAGCTCAGACCTTGTCAAGGCCGCATCGTTGACTCAAGGCGAAGCCGACATGCGGACCGCCCGGGGCGCGAAATGTGGCAGTTCGGCACCCCAACACAGTGACGAAAACCAGGAGCATGAGAAGGAAGGGCGTCCAGGATGGGACGCCCGGTCCTGGTTGCGTGCTCGCCGCCTTTCTTTTGTCGCTCTACTTCGTGAGTGTGTTTTAACTCTGACCGAAAAGTGTTAACGGCTTCATGGAACACACTTTGTGTTTTGGGAAAGAAAAACTTCAGTTCCCACCCCCACTTTTTGGCGCTTGTCTTTCTTCCTATTATTTCCTTCCCACGCTTTTACCGGCCTCTCTGTTCACGTTCAGCAGAATTTATTGCGACCACATGTTGCTGTTTTCCCGACTGCGGCCTCTCGTTGCGGCGCTGCCGCTGCACCCAGAAATCTCTCGGTTCCCTTCATTCAGGGTCTTTCTTACTTAGCTGACCCTCGGTTTTCTGTGTACGTTCCTTTCCGCTCTTGCGTCCCTCCCCTTCCTAAAACGACCACACGCCCGCTTTGGTTCTTTCCAACTCCACAGGACTCGTTCAGGCATCCGGCCGCATCGGCTGTCGCATAGGTTCCCGGCATGCGCGCCCTTCTTTAACTTGCGTTCGGACTCCACTGCTTTTTTCGAACGATGTCCATATTAACGAGACAAAAATACATGGGCCCAAGTGGGCTCTATGCATTCTTCCCCTGTCCATTGTTCAAACAGCGAGTTTTTACATTAACGAGGCATAAATACATTGAAAACATTTCGTCCCCAGAAAAACTGTTCATAATTCGGGTCGTCCATACTAACGGGGCACGAATTTTCCATAAAACCTACTCATGAAACGATCTGTCGTGATGACTATATCCCCAAGAAAACAAACAAAAGAGGAAAGACAGCAACACACCAAATAATCACAAAACTCGGCCAACGATGAGTAAACAAATGTACCTTCAGAAAATTTCAGAGGAAGGCTGTGGATGTTACGAGGTCCCAACCGGTCACTCCTAGGTGTTTGTCTATAATTCTGTGATCCCGTGGCGTATTGCAAGAATTGGCGAAATTGCTTCTTCGAACACCATGCTCACATTAAAAAATTACAGGGTTCGGAACTGCTAGGAAAGAGGGTTAAACGTGAACCACTTTGCAGTCAAATTTCGCCGGACCACAATGTACGACTCTCCCCCCGCCCCCCTAAAAAAAAAAAAAAAAAAAACGAACAAACGATAAAAATACTTGTACATCCGAAAAGTATACTGGATACCATTTCTCCAACAAGTTTGAGACGAGCTTCTTTGTGTTATTCACTTGTTTTCCTTTAAAGACTGAACTAATAGATTACACGGTGGTGTCTTCGAAGCTGCTTCGTCGCATGCACTACACGTGCATCCAGAGAAACCGTTTCCCCATTAGTGTCGTGTAGTTACAGCACATAAACGTAAAATAAAGGCAAGAACAACAGAAAGGAGGCGATCAAGCAGCCTGGAGGGACCGCGCTCTTTGCTGTGCACGCGTTCCTCCCTTCGCCGTCCGTCTCTAGGCTCTAGGTTTTGCTCATGCAGTGAATGCCGAACTGTCACCAATACACACCAAAGGCAGCCGCGAATGTGTCAGCTTCGTTTTCAGAGACTACATCGCGCTTTGCAATAATTGCAAAAAAATAAAAAAATAAAAAGAGAAACTAAATGACCGCTCCGGTAAGTGGAAAGGAGGGTTGTGCTATGGGCCTCTGGAAAGATGCCAAAGAAGGAGCTAAATGTGAGGGAAGAAGCCTGTTCTCTGTTCGCCAGTACACGAACGTAAATGTCATACAAGAAAATATATATAAAGAAATACTATGTTGACGAAAGTATACGAAATTCGCACACTAAAAAAAGAAGAGAACTGCGCTTCCCAGAGTGTATAGAAGGCTTGAGACATCGACTTAGTACTGCATTCCTCAGTGCTAGCATGTAATTGGTTTCATTCACATATATTTCAATGGATTTTTAAAGAAAAAACGAATGTCTGAATATATTACTCCGATATCTGACCACACAAATTTTCATCCGATTGATTTGTCCGTCTCGAGCAGACGGCAGCACAAAAGAGACACGCTCAGTTTGCCACACTAATTCGTCTGTCTAGACACCAAAATGTTGAGTCAGAAAACATCTCAATAGTTTTTAACTTATAAAAACATGTAGGAGAACGCTTTTCTCTTTTTTTTCCTGCGCCTAAAGAGATTTCAAGATAGACCTGATATTCTGGAGTTAAGAATCTCTTACCATCAACCTTCCTCCTGCATTGCTTGGTTTCACGAGAATTTGAGAGAGAAACAAAGGGCCTTAGCGGAGCAAAAAGATTTTTGTTTTCATTGGGCTTTACTGTATACAAGCCCCATATAATTTTTTTGCCTCTTCTACCTAGGCAAATGGTTAACATGCGCAGGCTTTTTTCCTGTATACCAGTTGCGTCTTATAAGCTGTGCCGTCCGTCTCATCCTCTTGCATGTCTTACCGCTATATTAGTTATGTAAGAAACGCTAGCACCTTCATCCCATGCAATTTCGCTGCACCATTTTCTGTTAAGGTTCCGTCTAATGTACAGCGGGATCCTTCACCGAATGTAAAGCAGCAGCCGTGACGTCAGCGCCTGGGAACGGGCATGCACACTACAAACAGTTCTGCTTTGTGCCGTCTGCGCAAAAGACAATTTGCTTCGCTTTTTAGTTTGCTTGTTTGTTTGCGGCATCCGACAAAAGCATCGCGGGTCAGAGTGAGTTATGTGCTTTGCGCGCTCCCGAGTGTTTGAGCCGGCGGCAAGCATCGGCGCAAACAAGTCAGAGAAAACGGGGGTGGCGTGCGGGGGGCACGAGGAGTTCGTGTCGTAAAAAAAAAAAAAAGAAAAAAAGCATTTTCCAACAAGACCAGAGGGAAGCCTGGGCAGGGGCTACGGCATCCGGCCGTCCGAACGGGGGGTAACCGAACACCAAGAGTCGACGGGCACACCGCGGCAGTACGCTCGAACTCCGCGTCAAAAGGGGCGCTCTTCGAAGTAAGCCGCGACAACAGCAAAAAACCTGGACCTCACAATTTCGACCTCACACAATTACGACCTCACTCAACCTCAAACTCATGCGTGAGGTTGAGGTCCAATTTCGTGACCTCACTCAAAATATTTTGAGCTATCGCCGACCTCACCTCAACCTCACCTCACTCCGTGAGGTTGAGGTCATTTTGAGGTTGAGGTCGACCTCATGAGGTCGAAACCTCATGAGGTTGCCCACCTCTGATGCAGACACACACATTTCTTAATCTTCATATATTAAATAAAATTAGACCTCCCCAAAAAATACCCAGGTTACCATCCTTGATACGGAGCAAGCCCCAAGCTCTGCCGTATGCTTTTTGAGAATGCTAGGTCAAATCGGATAAGAAGTTGGGTACTGCGCCCGACACACGAGCAGTGGGAGACGACCCTGACCAGCGAAAACCTGGACCAGCAAACCTGGATTATCCAGGTAGTCCGCAAGCCAGCTGCCGCCAGCGGAGTCCTGAAGTAGGGTCACCGACCACCCAGCTCTAGCAAATTATTGTCTTAGATAAAAGTCTCTCTCTCTCTCTACGGTAACAGTATGCGGTCAGGCAGAGCAGATACCACATACAGGGCGCCCTGTTCTGTGAGGAAATCTCGTTGTCAGGTCGGTGTTGGCGTTTCAAGTTGCCAGGTTTTGGCGAGCAGCTGTCGATGCTTGCTGCTGCAGCAGTAAACGAGCGCAGCTGCCTAGACCTACAGGCAGCGATCTCGCGACACACGCATTTGTTGCGAGCGATATAATACTTCTTTTCTTTTTGGTTATGATGTCAGGCTTGCCGCGGACTGTAGTAACTGTATTAGGATGGACAGTTCGTCGAGTTAGTAGCAATTAATTTATGAATGGAATAACAGCGCAAAATGAGGAAAGGACCAAGGGAACCACACAGACGAGCTGAGCGTTGGAAATCTATTTTGTCGGAAAGTTCAGTACGTGTCGCAGGCATTCAGAGGTTACGGTGTCGAGAAATGTACCCGTCTACGGACTAGGTGGATCTCTTCTCCTGCACTACCACTCGATACGGCCGAATAAACGGTTTGAATTATATCGCCAGCCAACTACTCCGTGTGAGCGACGGGAACAGCGCCCGAAACAACCGCGCGACCGAGGTAGAAGGGAAGGCAGAGCTCGTCCGCCTGCCTCGACCATGCATGCAACCCACGGCGGATGGCGCAACGGCCCACCAAGCACGACGGTCGAATAACAACAACCAGCACGGCACAATGAGTGTAACCACGCCCATTAAGCGGCCCGTCAGAGAGAGGAACCCGTGCAACATTGGCGAAGGCTGAAATTGCTGCGGCTAATTAGGGGAGGAATTCACGAACATGTACGCGAGTAAAGTGCGGTACGTGATTGGATTTACTGGCTGAGAGCAGAACAGCCTGTGCACGACAACTGGCCCGTGATCGCGAATCGGCCGAGTGACATGGCGGCTCCATGCTTCCACTGCACGACGACGGAATCAGCCGATACTAGGCACGCACGCAAACACACAGAATACACACGCAGGGTGCACCGACCGGATCGGTCGACGTGGCGTACTCAATACGGGGAAGGGAGCGGCGGCGATTTAATTGGTTCCATCAAGGCGGAAGGAGGCCTCGCCCAAAGGGGACACAAGATGAGAGGACGCTGTAGTCACTTCGGATGATATAGTCCCTTTGTTCATCCGTTTTCGTCGGTCGTCACGCGCCGCTTGACGCCCAACTGAATATCGCAAGCACCAGGGCGAGCACAGAAACGAAGAGCCCGCGGTTGCAGCTGCTCTCGCTGTCCGCGAGGTTCGCGCCGAGACTATGATGTCACCGTCTGGCGCCCAGTTATCGACGCGGCCTCCTGCACTTGATTCACTCCTAGCGCGAAAGTTGAACACAGAGGAGCAACGCTCAGGATGTGTCAGTGACGCGCCTGCATCGTTTCATCAAAGCGCGCTTCTGTAAGTGGCATCCTTCGCTCTACCCACGGAATGTTTTGGAGCATGGACTAAACAGCAAAAACAAAAACGGGCAGCCTCTTAGGAACGGCGCCAGTGCATTATGAAGGGTCTTCGAAGCGGGACTCTAATGTACAGAGAAGCTTACCAAGCATCTGTATGAAGGACGTGTATATGCGTTAGAACAACTCCAACAAAAGCCCACATACTCATCGAAGCTCTACGTTCTTGATCGCCCAAATGGAAAAACATCGCGTTCTGTCGAGGTCACATCGGACATCACAAAAGTGCTAATGTCGACGCCGTAAACTCATGGCATTTAAACCACGTGCAATCAAGGATGTCCCTCATCAGAAGGAGAAAATCTTCTATGCTGTGTCTCTCATACCCAAAGTATGAAAGAACTGAACAAGAGTTGAGGGGGAGCCTCAATTCGCAAGCCGAGGCGTTTCGACAAGATACTGAATTATATAATATAAAGCAGAAGAAGACTAGAAGAAGCAGTAGACCTTGTATACAGAAGCGTCGGCTCGGCTTGTAAACTGAGGCTCCCCCCAACCATTGTTCAGTTTTTTCATACTGCGTAGCCAATTCTGCCCTTCATCTTGACACCGAAAGTGCAGCTTCAGGACGTAGAACCCCAGAAACCAACTACCATGGCTCGATATCATAAAGTAAGAGCGTAAGAGGGATGTAGATCTTAGGGAAAGGAACATCAGAAGCTGTCCTGACGGCGGACTGAGAGTTCAGCTTGCTTTCCTACGCAGCGGGTTAGGAGACGGGGGCGAAATGGTTCGCGATGAGTGTCGATGAAGATATGGTAAGACATGATGCCTGCGAGTTTCAACAATAACGAATACGATTAGGCGAGATCCTTATACTCTTACTGAGGCCTTCAATGCACTTTCTCATTTGTGCAACATTTTCGGCTAGCTTTATTATTTATTTACTATTTCTCGCTGGTGCGAGTCCTCTACTGAGACCGTGCGCAATATAACGAGCGTTGTTCGTAGATAATACAACATAAGCAACAACTAGAAGGTGCATTGCGGTAACACGAGCATGGGAAAACGCGCACTGGCTGCGTTTGTCCGTCCGCGCAGGCCACCCCAGCACGCGCGCACATGACCTCGCACTGCCGGCGGGACAGAACAAAACTCGAGCCGTAACGAAACCACACCGCTGGTGTTACGCCACATCTCCGTGACTGTCGCATGCCCGAAAGAAATGGGGCTGCCGCCGTCTCGAACCAACCCCAGACAAATTGCACGAGGCCCACGTCTCGAGACGAATTAATGCATGCAGTCTCGCCGGAGATGAAAAGAATCTCACGGAAGCTGCAGCGCGGAGAAAAAAATATCCGGCCGAGTAGGAACACACCCTTGCCTCGGCAACCGAATCATTCCGTTCATATCGCACTATCGTTTCGACGCGATGCGGTGAATGAGATGCCTCGAAAACTAGGCTGCGTGGGGAGGAAACTCTGTCGCGTTCATTTGACGAGCACGTAGTTACCCGAGTCGTTCCCAGCGAGCGGGCAGCTGTCGGTATAGTGCACGCGAAGAGGCATAAAGAAAATTCGACGGCTGCGGAGCCGGCAAAAAGGAGGCTGCGTACAGCTGGCATAGCGGAATGCCGCATTCACGGCCTGCGGAGCGCGATATGGTGCTGTCTACGCAGCTATAATGGATCTTCTGGAACTAAACAAAAAGGGAACTCAAGAAGTAAAATGTGCTTGGGAGAAAATTGTAAAATTTCGTCTTCCTAGCAAGCTTTCATGTGTTCCGCAAAACAAAGAAACCGAGTACATCAAAAAAAAAAAAAAAATACATATATCATGCTGTCGACGGCCCACACCTGAGTTCATCCGTGGGCTTCGAGAGGGTTAGAAATTTTGACCGCAGGAAAGAGCAAGGCCCGAGCCGAACTGCCATTTCACAAAACACAGATTCGAATAAACAACACAGCGACACGTCAACGCAAACAAACTGAACTGAGCTCTGAATGCTGTCAACACTGCCCGATTTCACAATTTTGAGGTGTAAATAAAGCGCTAACTACAGCTATAACTTCCAAACATAATTCCCAGCCTACAAAGCTGATCACAAGCTAGGAGAATGGGGAAATTGGCTCTATACTGCACTCGTGCTACCGTGTGCGGGGCTAATCACGATTGGCGAAGTTATGAGCACGAGCCATTCCCTAATCGTTCTGATGCGAAAAGTTCTTCGATACGTGAACGGCCAATGGAAGTCGTAGTTTCCACTTACTGCCAACAGATTTTGGGACACTTTTTTTGCTAATATTCTCAGAACATGAATCTATGACAGGAACGATCACCGCCGGTCACGTCGTCGTCCCCGACACAGCGGCTGTGAGGACGAGAAACCGGCTCCTTACGACGATCCCCGCCCCTTCCAAAACTTTCTCCGCGCCCAAACCGGTCAAAAACTGCGCGCGAAGAGGCGGCGCCGCGTCCACGCGCTCTGAGGGACTCACAGCAAATCGGTTCCAAATCTCCTTGTAGAGTCGGTCCGAACCCATGACAGAGGCGGCCCAGTCACAACAACAACACTACTCATACTTCACACGTCAATCCACGACACATGCGCGCACTCTTCGTACAATACGCGCGACGTCTTCGCCTCAGGCCGCCGCCGGCGAACGTCATCGCCGAGTCGGACAAGAGCCGCCGGCGCTATGCGGCGCAGCCATGACGACGGAGCGACGGAGTCACGTGATGCAAAATATGAGTCACGTGGCACCTTCGCGAGAGGAGAGCGGTGTCTGCTACGCTACTCGCTACAGGTCCAGCGGTACGGAAGCGCGAGCGCACGTTGGGCATGCGCGCATTTCTTCCTCCTTTTATTTTTGTTTCGTTAAGCTAGTCCCACGAATCTTGTCACACCTGTTTCCCACGCTGCTTGCCGTTGGCCGAGGGGCTGAGGCGTGGCGGGGAATTTGAACTGCATGGCCGTAAGGAAGAAAAAAAAACTTCGTGCGTAATGGCGAAGCAAAGTGCCGGCATCATGATGTGCGAAGCACTCGAGTATTAGAGCCCACTGAGCGTAGCTACACAAAGATAACTAGCTTTGAGGCAGGTGAGGTCGTAGAAACCGCCGATCACCCGGCCATGTCACCTGCCAGAGGTACATTCGTGAGCAGGACTGCGATGCAGCTAAAGGTGACCAGAGCGACACCGGTACAAATCCACAAGCCGTACGAACGTCTCTCTCTGTCTGGATCCAAGAGTCCCTGAAAGCTGTTATCCGATATCAGCCTCCCATGGCGATGGCGAAGCCCGAGTTCGCAGCGCCTGCCATTTAATTATCTCAACAAAATTCATGCTTGGCGCACTAAGTGGGGCATGTCTTTGAACAGTGCAAAGTGTCAACATATGTCATTCACCCGTAAACCCTTTCCTGTAAGATCAGATTATAATTTGGACGGACTACTTGAAAATTTCCAATATTAAATATCTCGGGGTCTATTTTTCAGAAAATCTAACATGGAGCCGACATATTGAATACTTTACCTTAGAGTCATCTCGTATGCTAAACCTCGTTCGACGTAATTTTTTTTTTAAGCCCCCCAGAAGGTTAAAGAACTGCTTTATCTAACAAATGTTCGTCCGATACTCGATACGCTTGCGCGATATGGGACACTCAGAGCACCAATCTTACAGAAAAGCTTGAACGGGTCCAAAACCGCGCTGCAAGATTTGTTTCAGGTAATTATAACTTCCGTAGCAGCATTGCATTAATTAAAGGAAACCTTGGTTGAAAAACATAGCACACCGACGATTAACTGCAAAATTATAACTTTTTTTTTTTCCGAATTTACTCTGGTCTCACAGCAATAAATAAGAACTTGTACATTTTCCCTCCCCACTTCATCTCTAAACGATGTGATCACGAGCTGAAAGTTCTTGAAATGCGCTGTCGAACTGATGTCCACCGTAATTAATTTTTTCCCCATGCTTCTGCACACTGGAATAGGCTTCCCAAGAGCATTAGCGAATGTAAAACGTGTTCAGAGTTTCAATCTTTATTGTCCCACAGTCTGCTGTAGATTCATATAATCCCGTTTACTTCATATCTTTTGGTTGGCACTGCGCTTCATGTGATAGCGTACGTTTTCCATTTACTGTGTTCATGAATTTTGCACCGCGGTGCCCTGAAGACCGTTTGCCGTCGAGATGACTTATATATGTCGTATTTTGTTACTTTTTTACTTTTACCGATTGTGCTTAGCTGTTTAAAGTTTTTGTCACATGTTCATTTAAGCCATATGTTTTGTTTCAATTGTCCCCCCTGCAATAATGTCCTTGAGGTGTTGCAGGTATTTGTATAAATAAAATAGACATGTGGTCTCGTGACGTCACAGAAACCGCCAACCAATCAGTAGCCGACTATGTCACCTGCCAACTAGCGGCTTCTAGAGGTATCCTCAAAGGTCGAAGGTGGAGGCTCCAGTTTTTCGGGTACACCCTGTGAAATAGTGCTGTCACGCTAAAAATCTAGTAACATTTTATTTTTTAGGAACAAACTCGACAATCCTACGGGTTCCTTTGGGCACCGCATGAAATAAGTTACACAGGTCGTAACAAATAAGTTACATTCTCCCACCTAGATGATCATACAGACGTCCCAGGACCTTGTGCAGCTCTTGCTCGGACGCCTTTATCTTCGACAACGATTGCCAAACACCGAAACTGATTTAGCAACCATAAGGTACATATTACATTCAGCAGCCCTTGAAAACATTATCTCCTCATTCACTAGTCTGAAATTTAAGAATTCCTCGTTTGGAATCACGGCAACGATTAAGCGGCACTTGCTAGGAGTCACCGTCCACTGCATGCGATCAAAACATTCAGAGCCCATGCCAAAAGCCTAGACATCTTGGTCACCTCATTGCCCTTCCCGCGGCTTTGCAAAACTCCACAGCTTCATCGGCCACTTCACACACATTCCCTTGATCACCACAAATCACTGCTGCGTATGTCGCAGCCGAACACCCTTGTTGATAACATGTCGTTGTTGCCCTCACAAAAATGGCAAATATTACAGGTACAGCCACCCTGCAATTGGCAACTAACGGACATAGAGCGATGGGAGATCGCAGTGTCCAGCTCGGACCCGGCTGCGTAAAAGGATATGTTGGGCTGGGCTCTAAAAGTCGCTTAGAGCCACAAGCTCCCGGTCATCCTACGAGATACCGAGCCGACCCATTAGTATAGGCAATGATCATAAGGCTCAAGAACCAATAAACGTTTTCACCACCACCATTACAGATTCGTAGATTGCACACTGCATAAAAAAGATATCAAAAATTTGAGGAGCTTAGTTTCTGTGACAGAGATGACTGAGAGTGGTACCGGGGCTTACTGAGCTTTAATTTTTGAGAATAGAGAGCAAAAAAATAGAAGGACAATATAACTAGGAACAGCAAAAAGAGAACATAGAAAATAATGGACGAGAAGTTATAACAACCGGTTATGATGGAAAACGTTTTTATTCTAGAAATTTTGTATGTCAGAGCAAACATTCCAATTTGAACGTCTCAACATGGAAGAGCCAAGGGAGATAATACCGCAAAAGACAGGCGCAAACTAAGTTTCTGCAATGGCAGATCTAACAACCGCCTCCTGAGCGATGTGCAACGGTCAAAAAAGGGGGAAAAAATGTTCTACTGTTTCTGGCTCAGCGCAATATTGGCACAAAGGAGAGGTTGCAAGACCAAGCCTGTAGTAGCTGCGGAACACGACAACGAAGTCGCGTAAAGAAAGCGTCAAGATTGCGCGACCGCCAGGCTTTACTCCTCCAAGGAAACAGAACAGAACATACTAACCAGTAAGTATGCTGGTCACAAGGACGAAGAAATAAAGAGCGTTAAGCAACAGGTGAAAAACAAAGAAGGTAAAAATTGGATAAATTCGATGGAAAAGAAACAGAGTGTGGAATTATACCGAAAGTGGAAAAGGCAGATCAGGAAGGAAGATTTCTTTGATAACTCAAGAGGCAGTGCCCTACTTTTTGAAGCTAGATCAGGGTGCCTTAGAACACGCAGCTACAAAAAGAAGTTTAACAATGGAGATGACGCATGTGCTGTATGTGGAAACTCCAGTGAAACAATTGACCATATTCCCCCATTCCATTAATTGCGGTAAAGAAAGTCTCACGCGTATCTTTTTTTTCCGGGCTCAAAAGAAAGCCCGCGAAATACAAATAATACCACGTGACTAGCGCATTTGTGCGCCGCGATTGTGGTGCTCTAGTCGTGGTTTGATATATATATATATATACAACCATTACCAAATTTAATCAGAATTTGAAAAGCAGGTAAGAATTCAAAGGCAGCGCCTCCTTCAAAAGCGCTGGCATGAGCACAAAAAGTGAGTGAGTGCGATGCGACAGACACGTTGGACGGAAAACCATAACAGCAATCAGCATCGAAGTTAACCAGGATGAAGGGAAATAAGCTGCCGTTACTCACAATCTGTGGAAAAAAAAAAAAAAAAAGAACAAAGAAAAAGGAGACCGCAGCCGACAGGATTCGAACCTGTGCGGGGAAACCCCAATGGATTTCGAGTCCATCGCCTTAACCACTCGGCCACGACTGCGAGACAGTTGGTATTCCGAAATAAGCGCAGCAGTGAATGCGTCAGATGCGGTAATGTCCCAGTTAATACCATTTCCAATTACGTACGCAACTTGGCTGAGCAAAGTATTCGGCCACTTCTCCATAGAGTGCGAAATAGGAAGTTGGCAAGTGAAGTTACCAACACGCCTGGTTCACATCACTCGCCTGATGATGGCATTCAGTCTTTGAGAGAGATTTGCGGCGTTAGGATCTTAATGGAGTGCATCTAGGAGGCCGAGGCGCTCGCGACCTAACAGCTAGTGGTGGCAGCTCGGCTTTCGCTGATCGCGACCAGAAAATGGGCACGAGTGCAAAAAGCAGTCCCAGGAAGAACACGGCAACCTCGCGGTTCCCTACATAACGGACACTGCACGCCGGAGTGAAATCAGGGGCTTTGGGTGTAAAACGCCGACTTCAGACAAAAATAACGCTGGGAGATTTATCGCGCACAGCTCCGGTTTCTCTTTCAAAGTATACAGACGGTGAAGGTGGGGAAGATACAAAATCGAAGAGGACGAAGACAAATGATATAAAGTATATATGCTCACTAGCCTAGAAGCGCGAAAGCAACATAACTTCCAATTCATTAAACAAGAAATTTCGAAGCTGTAACGAAAGCTGCGGCTCTTCGTACCGAGCGCACGCGCAATCAACAAGTTCAGAGAAGTACAAGCCGTTCTCAACACTACGTCGGCGGGAACTGGCATGTCCCCGAGCGCCTGGCTGGCGTTCTAAAGACATGTACCAAATAACAATAATAGTAAAAAAAAAAAAAAGAAAAAAAGAAAGCCTGACGCAATGCCGGCACCGATTTCAGAACTCCGCAGCCCTCAGGAGCTTGAATCATGTGACATCTGACGACAAGCATGTGACGTCATCTTCAATCACGAGCGCACTGGTGGCGCCATCTCTGTTCCTTGTTCACAAGCTTCCGACGCACAACAGCAACTCCGAGATCAGCAACTCCGAGCAACTCCGAGCAACTCCGATGAGGCCTCTAAGCCTCAGGTCATCCTCATGAATAAAGGTTTATGATAAATGAATCAACTCCGAGATCCGCATTTCACAGGTAGCTCCATTTATTCCACGTGACTCATTTTATTCATAAAAACTGGCGAATTGCACGCATGGAGTAGCTATACAGAACAAACTTTTAGTTTAGTTCTTTAGTGTCATACCAGCTAATTTGTTCGCATGCGATGCCCTGCTACCGACTGACTGACCTATGAGTTAATTACAATGTATCAGGAGTCTAGGACGTCAAATGAATCGGGAACAGCGAAACGACAAGATTTTAGCTAAGGGATACAAGATAATACACTTAGGCGGCGCGAGGACCACATAGTGAGAGAACATGTCTTCTTCTTTTTTTTTTTTTTTTTTTTTTTTCGGCAACCAATATTTTTGAGCTTGTTTTTGCGTTAAATTTAGTCTGTGTTCTCGCTTAGTTGGCGCAGATTTTTCCGGCAGTGCATGGTCACGACACGGTCCGCATAAATAGCCCTCGGAATTAGAAGACATGTAACGTCCGCGTGACAAGTGAATAAAACCAGGATATCGGAGAAATTTTTATTCTATTCGCTGCTAAAGAACGCGCAACCCACGATATGGTTCATGTACTGTAGCCGTTTCGGCTGATTTTATTCCAAAGGTAAAAAATAATAATTTGCGGAGCTACTATAAGTCCAAATAAATAGAAATCGTTCAGCTAACAATAAGTTGGACGCATCAAGCGCACGCTCACACTCACAGGGACGATCGAAGAGGAATGCACGCCACAGGAAAACAAAAAGAAAACAAAAAAAAAGGGAGAGAGGGGCACAATTTTAAAATGAAAAGAGTGAGAAATTTCCAACGAGCTCGCGAATGTGCGCACCTGCATTTGCAAATGTTTGACTCATACTAGGAAGCCCTGCAACGAAGGCGCGTGCCTGAACAATCATGACAGAAATGTGAGAGGCTAGCTCGCATCTGAACCATGACATAAACGAAGAACGGCGGTGTCATATACGGTGACAGTCACATTTCGCTTTCTAACATGAGAACAAAAGGCTCGTATATTCCTCGAAAGTATAGCGCAAATAAAGACATGGACGCCACAGATGTAGACGGGAAAGGCCTGTCGTTATTCGCGCTATGCTTTAAAAGAAGTGTTACCATGCAACTAGCCCAAACCAAGGCTATGCAGGCCAGATTTTAATCATTCCGGCCAACCTCTCTGCCTTTCCTTTCAATAAATCCATCTATATATCTATGCACAAATAGTACTCTCGGAATCAGCAATAGCAGTAATAGATGTGCAACTGAGTATGGTACATAACCAAAAATAGTAAACAATATATCCAACAACGACCAATTACGCACATGCCAGAGAGAACAAGAGTCTGAAAAGATTTTAAAAAATAATAATAATAAAACTAACGGGCCCGGCATGATACCTACATTTTTGAATGCAACACAAAAGACGTTTATTGGAGTTAATGGTTTGGCATGCTGACCATGCTGACTATTCACACACAAGCGATACTGGCTCATTGTTTTCAACTGCTTTCGAACTCGATCGCCGCATTTATGTGTTTTTAGTGACAACAAGCCAATCGCCACTACAGTTACACCGGCTGCATTGTGCTGCATAACTACAAAATGAACACTGCCCGTTTTCAACGCCATATATACAACAAGATGGTATGTGAGAATAACACAAACGTAACACAATGCCAATCGACCGAATCACAGTGTGTTGTGTTTGTTTGGGTGATATGAACACCAGAAGAAGTACATATATTGCATCTGCCAAGGCATCCTAGAGTTAAAAAGAATCGCATACTTAGTAAAAGCGCAGAACGAGGAGACGCAGATACAAGAAACACGCAGAGTTGTGTGTGCGCGAGTTTTTCAACTCTGCGTCGTTTCGCTCCAGGCCAGTGTTGTTTTTTTTTGTTTGTTTGTTTGTTTGTTTTTGTCAAGATGATGTACTAACTATTTATATATGAGCCCATGGTGATCAAGCCACCAAAGCTACAAGTGGAAAGAGCAAAAAACGATTTACCTCTGTGCGATTGCCGAAAAAGTCCTACCCATAAGCGTTCAACTGCCTCAAAGATGGGATCCTCCCTCACGCGTACCAACCCGACCATGTACACGCAGCGCAAATTCTCGGAACTTTGTTTCCGACAGCCGCACACAGGCTCCCCGTCCCAGTGACGCATTTGAAAATAGACAACAGCAGTTGCAAACCTACACCACATGCAGACGCGCAGCCTCTCTGAAGGGGAATGAAACATAGCAGAGGCAGCGATCAAGCTAGATATGTTTTGCAGCCAAGGGCCGATCATGTTTCAAGCGGACGCGCACACGCAACCCAAGCGGACGAGCCGCGGAGGCTGTATGTTTTACCGGTTTTACCAGTCGCTTCGATTCCGGCTAACGATGAAAACTTCCTATGTCGCCCTCGTCAAATGTTTCACCGTACCGTGAAGAAGGCAGCGGGGCACGAGCAACGACTGCGCATAATATAAACACGCGCGAAAGGCTTTCCGATCTTGAAGAGGCGCCGCAATGCAAACTCTCAAAAGCACATCGTCCGCCACGGGTGTACCGACTCCCCCGGGAAATAAGCATGACCACAAGGGCTAGAGAAAAAAAAAAAAAACCTTCCTGTAAACAAACAAAGTCTCAGACGTGGCATGCCGAAGAGTGGAGCAAACACAATACCTTCAGTTTCCGCGAAGCTGCAGGCGTACATCCGAGCGTCACATGCTCATCGTATCCAACACAAACACGCACCGCATTGTTAACTTGAAGAACCGTTCAAATCGTTTTCGCGCTAGTCGCCATGTTGTAACTCGCTCGAACGCAAATGCCTACGTCGGCACGACGCCAGCGACGCTGGGTGGCCACTGCCGGCATCCACGCACGCTACAATGGTCACGTGGGTTAAGCCACGTGGTCACAAGTGCTGTTTTGCAGTGAAGCTTGCTTTAGAAAGGTGCAATGCGGAGATGCCCTCCGGCTGGTAAGTTGGATCAAAAGGGAGGAATTTCGGGCTGGAATTTGGCACCCCCGCCAGCCTTGAACAACACCCTTGCTTTTGATCGAAGTTTCATGTTTTCATTTGGAAGTAATCCTGCAAGACCAAAGCAAACTAGCAACATGAGCAAAGTGCTCGTAGGAGCAAAGCATGCTGAACTAGTATAGAATAATGGCAGTGGTTAAAATTAAGGTGTGTCGGACGGACCCGGTGCACTTGTTCCCCGTGTACATCGGTTTTCAAAGTTTGACGCATCACCAGGAGCAAGCAGACTACCAGTGATGAGGACCCGGTTCAAAAATAAATTAAGAAGGCGCCTAGATTGCCTCCCACTACCCTACTAAAAGCCCCATGTTGTCAAGTTTGAAATTTGACGCGTTTTAGCATTTCCTAAAGAGAACACACGCCGTATTTACTCGAAGAATCCGCCGACTGTTTATGAGCGTCGTCTAAGCCCATACCTTTCTGCAGAGCACATGTGTACGGAGAGATTGGCATCTAGACAGGGCGATTCTAGGAAATTATAGGACACTTAACATCCTCCCTCAAAAATCAGAACGCGAATCCACGAAAAATGATTTCCTCGAGTGGGGTTTTTCTTGGCTAATTCGATAGCGCAGATCGGTTGGCTTCATATAAGCACAGACGGATTAGAGATGGGTCTTGTTCATAAGCTGTTCGAAAATTCTTACCGTAAATAGGCTACAAATTTAATAGTTTTGTGAATCCATCCAGCAAGATGAACTGAAGCTCTACTAAGGCAGTGTTTCTACAGAAACTGCGATATGTTCTATATGTTGGATAAAGTACAGTAGATAATGTTAATTACTCCAAACACTGGCACAATGCGGGAAATGTAGGCGCCTGTAGAAAATGACATCGCTACTGAACTGGCACGAATTTAAATCATCAAGACGCTCAAATAATGTGCAACATATATTTACATTTATACAGATTGTCCACATTTACAAAACATATTTACATTTTGCACATAATTTCCGCTTTTAAAGCATGAAGGAAGCCCTTTTGCATGTGTCACACACCGTCTGCTTTAACTTTGGAACAACTTTACATTTTACGAGATAGCATACGCAGCTCATTCCATCGAGAAGACGCCGCCGCCGTGTATGGCTGTTGGAAAAATTAGGGCGGGCACTGAAAATAAGGTGGACCCTTAAGCTCCACCTTTAAGTGTATTTTAGGACAGCGTTAATGATGCCTGTTTTCTGGCTCCCCATGGAAATCCTCGCTTGAGTACATGCATCTTCCACCGGCAATCGAACAATTTCCCTCCAATCCCCAACCGAGCCCGCTAACCACTACTCCACGCCGGGCTCGTGATGAAGGATGAAGCGCAAGGATGAAGTAAGGTTGATATGACGCTACAGTTAAGTGACAGTGATAATTATGATAGTAGCGATGACAATGACGCCGCATTTACACGATGATGATTATGATGATACTGATGATTATAGTGGCTATATCGATGACAGTACTGATGACAGCCCCACCGCGGTAGTGCTGTGGTTAGGGCATTCGACTACTGTACCCAAGGATGAGAAATCGATTCCTGACAATGGCGACCACTTTTCGATGGAGACGAAAAGAAAATCGTCCGTCTGCTGTGCGATGTCAGTGCACCTTAAATAACCCCAAGTGGTCTAGATCTCCGGAGTCCTCCACTACGGCGTCTCTCATAGCCTGATTCGCTTTGAGACGTTAAACCCCATGAACCGAACCAAAACAGTACCGATGACAATGATGATGCAATTAATTAAAAGAGTCCTGCGCGCAATCGCATGTAATCATATAACATGCATTTTTCATTGCACCTTTAAGCAAGTGAATAAAGGTATTTATGTTTCTATAAGCGTTTTTGAGCCTTTGGCCGGGAAAGTTTCTTGACGAGATCTTAAACGCTGACCCGCCTGAGAATCTCGCGTCTGCACTCCCAGTAGCGACAAATACTGAGGTGGCTGTCAGCTAGCTGTGAACAGTCATAATCTCTAATTTATTGCTTTTTTCACTGCCTTCACTGCGTATGCTCAGTTTATTAAAACACAACTGACTTCAACAGCAGTGATGACACACATCACATGGTTTACCAGCTGGTACGAGTTGACTCCCAACTGAAAGCCGAATAGAGCCTTTTGATTCCCCTCAACCACCAATGGGACCCGCTGACTTCCAACTGGTGGGCACCTGGAACCTGTTAATGTCAGTTGAGTACCAGGACCCGCGGACTTCCAACTGGTAGGCATCTGGAACCAGTTAATGCCAGTTGAGTATACCAGCTGGGACCGGCTAACTACCAACTCGTAGGAACCTGGAACCAGTTAATGCCAGTTGAGTACCAGCTAGGACCCGCTGACTTCCAACTGGTAGACACCTGGAACCAGTTAATGACAGTCGAGTACCAGCTGTGACCAATTGAATTTAACTGAAACCAGTGAGAACCAGCTAAAATCATTTTGAATTTGTTTCCCTGTATTTGGCCGAGTAGAAAGTTTTGTACCTTGACTGGCAAAATATGAGGCTGGATTTGGAATTAACCGTATACGATGCAACGAACAGCTTTTGAAGCATTCGACACTGCAATACACAAGTTCTAACTTTAATCATGGGAAATCAGAAAGGCGGTTTTACTATTTTTCGGACCAAATCTCTAAATCTGCTTTTTTTTTTTTTTTTTTTTTTTTTTAAATATCGTGGGGCCCTTGAGAACGGAGAGCTGGTTCATTTGACCCCTTTGAAAACTGGATAATCCGGCCCTGTGCATCAAACAGGTTCGTTACCATGAATTACAACGGCGTGTTTCGATCGTAATTACAGGGAAAATCTAATTTGGCGCTACTGCACGGGTGCGAGCCACGTGGGGGCTGTATTTAGCCGCTAGCTGTTTTCTTCTTGTCTACACACTGCCCTAAATGGAGCGATCGGCATCTGATGCGCGTATACATCGAGTGTGCACAATAAACTATTCAGTTTGTACTATGTACGAGCGTGGAAGATAGCATGTCTTTCGGTCATATACTGCTTGGCACAAGTCGCTGGAAAGCAGCGTTGAACTGCAAGTTTACTCCAGGCTATTTCCATCCGAACATATGATTTTTTTGTGTACCCAAGTCCGGCGCCGCATATCTTCGCTCGTTTGTGACGATGCGGTGGATCGGCTCACGCTAGCGGATTTAACCTCATGCACGCGAAGACAAAGAACGTGATGGGAAATAAGTCCTGAAGACGGAGGCCTGCCTAGTACCAAATTATCGTCGACATAGTGGAACATGTGAGTGTTACTTCCGGCCAGCTCTTTCTGCACTAGTGTGTCAGCCCTGGGGGCTATTCTGGAACCTATGCAGACTCCCAAGAGTTCCAGGAAGGACGCAGTACTAATCCCACAACTGTTTTGAAAACTGCATTCATCATTGTCATCTGTGGTGCACTCCTGAACATATCGCACAAGTTGAACATGAGGAGGCGAATAAAACAAATCGACAACGCCAATGCTAAAACCCAAGCACGTGGCAGGATTTTCGTTCAGGAGAGGTTTGTAAGCGCTTCCGAGTCGGGAATAAGTTATACGGGTCAGTAAAATAAAGGGTCGGTAGGTGCTTGGAAAGGAAAGTGGAAATAATCATCTGCCAAGAGTTATGCTCAGGAACGATAGTTCTGAACGGAACCTCCGGGTTATGGGTTTTGGCTGTGAAGAAAATTTCTAGTACAGAAAACTCAGCCCCCTTCACCTTACTTGTCAAACCGTCGAGACTAAAACTCTGAAGTAAAGCCAATGACTTCTGCTTACATCGAGATGGATTGGCTTCAACAACTCTGAAATCCTTTAGCGTCGCACCATGTCCTTTCTTACAGAACTCATCCTCAGAAAATACTCCAAAAATCTCGGTGTGCTTGCATAGCGCACCACCGATTTTCACATAAATAGTTAACTAATGAGCGAAACTTGATACATTGACCATTCGTACTGCCGCATGCAGCCACAGCATTAAGGCACTCAGACACACATCTGTGTCTCTCCTCAACGGGGGCTTTAGACGCAACGTGACGCTCGAAGACCAACAGCAGCACGCTTTCTTTCTATTAGTTTTACTATACGTATACAGATGGAATATATTCCCTCACCATTTCTTCGCTTCATATACAATGCACCACGCTACCATTCTCGCAGATCAGCATCAATGAGCGTAAAATGAAGCGAACGAGACGACTGCGCCAAGCAAAACTGGCTAATTTTCTGCTATGGCAAGATGGCGGCGCTTCAGCTCACGGGCGCCTCCTCCACTCAATCAGTTCTTTTATAACCTCCTTGGTGTGAACCCTTTTCAGCATCTTCTCGAAAGTCGCGAAGACTGAGCGTCACGTAAGCGCGTAGCATACGTGAAGCAGACAAGTTCGACGTGGACGTTTACCCATAGGCTTATATTGACGTCCGCCGGACATTCACCGAGTATCGAATAGATACGTCAGACTCTTCTGTGGCTGTGTTTAAGGTACTTCGAACGGACCCAATCAGTGGCTTTACTGGTACATGCGACCAACCCGGTACATTTTTCTTCGGGATAGGTTTGGAAAGCCGGAGGGATTCGGAAATATTTTCTTGGGGCACGTCGGATCCCCGGTGCATTTTTTGCCCAGATACTTCGGATGATCTGATCGCTTTACTTTGACGCTGACGGACCAGGAACATTTTCGTCAGGGTACTAATATTTTTCTAAGTACGCCTATGACAAAACTTTCTTTTTGTATCAGTGTATCACGAGAACCACGGCGCGTTCCGATTCACTATCAGGGCGAATTCAAGTTGGCATGCTCGCACAAGTGCGAGTGGCGTGGTGGCTGGCTTTACTGCTTTTCCGACGTCTTTCAGCTGTATACACAAGTCGCTAAGTAGAAGATTTGATCTACAAGATTACTCGTGGTTATTTTTATGCAAACATGAGGTAGTACAGGTATTCTGCAATGTGCCGAAGTCCAGCGCGCATGATCTCTGCATCGCATGCGAGGACAGCTCAGTGGAGGCCATTTGAGCGGCTAATGTTAACCTCAAATCCACGGGTGTTTAGTTAAGCTCCATATAGGTGAGCTGTCATGAGCTAGTAGATAAAGCTGCGGCCGGAGCGCTTGCCTGTTTTCCCGCTGAATACTCAAACAACATCGCTGTTTATCCAATCGGATAGTTTTTCGCTTCTGGCTTTTTGGTTGTCCACTCATGCATTGCAGTGCAGCACATCTTTACCTCGGCAGACCCGCCAGTCCCACTTTACCAGTGTATAGCCTCAAATAGATTGGACATGTTTTTTGTTTTTAATTTTAATGCTGCGTGGGAACATCCGAAAGAAGATTTATTGATGGACATCTTGTTTGCTCTGTTTGCAGGCAAATAAAGGCTAGCACAACAATTCTTGTTCTGCACCTTGCGATATGCGCATGTTGTGCCGGCTACATAACCGGCACAAGCTTGATCCGAGTATGTGTGCCTGCGCTTCAGAGGTTGCTGCAGAATCTCGGATGGCACCAATGATAGCGATAGATTAATTACGAGCTGATAGAGGCGACAGACAGTTCACTAAGCTGGAAGCGAAAGCGAGTAAACGCGTATCGCTGCTGAACTGAGCACGTCGCATTGTTTGAAGGTGTGTCGACTGACTGTGATACTCGCTGCACGCGACAGGGAGGGAAGACGCCGATCTCCGCCATTGTGGAGATGCCGAGGTGAAGCATTGGCGAACTTTTATTTGCACTGCCTTAAGTCGCAATGGTTCCACTCCATGTACCAGAGATACGTTGGACGTATCTCTTGATTCTTCGGCTAGAAAAACTGGCCACTCTGACAGTGCAATTCTTCATGATCTCTATAGTACACCGGAATCTTAGAAGAACGCTAACACTATCTTAGCACATAAAAAGGAGATGACAAGGAGTTAAAAATACACAGACCAATCAGCTTACTATCCCTTACATGCAAATCATTTGCTGAGGTAATCTCTAATTGAACCTGGACAACCTTATACTGAAATCAGCCGAAGGTACCAGGCAATTTTTCGCAATGCTCGACAATAGACCATACAATCACCATATATTTCTTTCGTTTACCTTCGTAGATAACATCAACAGTCATACAGGAATCGCGGAACCGGGGTGCAGAAAAAAGCCACATTAGTCGTTCACAAAAACAGTAATAAAATACCAATAAGAAATGGTGTCACGCTTGGAGACGCGATTTATCTAGTGTTGTTAACTGCGTGTTCAGGTCTTCATGCAGTGATCTAGAGCGGGAACAGTTACAGTTGGGCATAAGTGTTAATGAAGAAGATCAAATCTGCGATTCGTTGATGACACTGCCTCGCTAATTAATTAAGGGACGAAGTGCAAACTTTGATCGACGACCTAAACAGGCAAACCAGAACTGTGGGCTCAGAAAAAATATGCAGAAAACTAACGTTCAACAATCATGGAAGGGAACACCGGTTTTCAATGGGTAGCGCACCGGAGGCGGTAACTAAAGGCAGGAATCTCGACTACAGGTACAGACCACGAGATTGAGAAAAGTAAAAGTTTTTGGCAGTACTCTCAGATCATAAAGGGCAGTTATCGCTTAAAATAAAGGCATATAATAGCTGTTTCTCATAAACCGGTACTCACCTACAGGAGAGAAATGCGGAGGAGATTAAACTTGAAGACAACGCGCGAGCTACGTGCGGCTTTATTATTTATGTCGGGTATGGTCTTTCACATAACGTGCTATCTTAGGATTTTATGGTAATGAGTATGTGTGCGATAATAGAGGCCCCAATTAAATGATTAGCAGTTTTGCCAGATATGCGAGCAGCAAAGTGCACGTACGCGAAAGGGTCTCCGGCAGATGGGAGCCATTAACCCTGTCGCGACCCTTAAATGCGGAGCTTAACTGTTAGCCATAATTGTTTTCTTAACCCTTTCGATCCCGGTGGCGTCGATTACTGTGGTAATTTCTTCTCGTTTCTGTCGGCATTACTATTGTCGCATATGTGCTAACATGTCTGGTGTGAGGAGGAAGAATACGTGACAGAATAAGCCATCGCTAAAGAAGCAACACTAATGCAGATTTGTAAATTCATATCTCATCAGCCATTATTATTTTGCACTGAAATTTTTAGGATTTCACCTCATCGCACTTTAGTGGTTTAAAGTGCCCTCTAGAATTTTTTCTAAAGGGTCTTCCCCTTGCATTTTGTGCAGATGTACCTATATTAGGCTGTTTCACTGTTGACACAAATTATTACGACAATCAGAGAAAATTATGCTGTTGCATTTCAAAAAATACGTGACAAATATAACCAGCCCTTATACATAGCATTCACTGATTACGAAAAAGCATTTGACTCAGTTGAAACCTCGGCGGTGATGCAGGCATTGCGAAATCAGGGGGTAGACGAGCCGTACGTGAAAGTGCTGGAAGATATATATAGTGGCTGCACAGCAACCATAGTTCTGCATAAAGAAAGTAACAAAATTCCCATAAAGAAAGGTGTTAGGCAAGGAGACACAATCTCCCCAGTATTATTCACAGCTTGCTTAGAGGAAGTATTCAGAGACTTGGAATGGGAGCAGTTAGGGATAAGGGTAGATGGAGAATACCTCAGTAATCTGCGATTTGCTGATGACATTGCCTTGCTAAGCAACTCGGGGGATGAACTGCAAATAATGATTCATGACCTAGACAGAAAAAGTAGTAAGGTAGGCTTGAAAATCAATATGCAGAAGACTAAGGTAATGTTCAACAGCCTTGGGAAGGAACAGCAGTTTACATTAGGTAGCGAACAACTGGAAGTGGTAGGCGAATATGTCTACTTAGGACAGGTAGTAACCGCAGATCCGGACCATGAAAAGGAAATAACAAGAAGAATAAGATTGGGATGGAGCGCATTTGGCAAGCACTCGCAGATTATGACTACAGCTTACCGGTATCGCTCAAGAGGAAAGTATACAACAGTTGCATCTTGCCTGTACTCACCTATGGGGCTGAAACGTGGAGGCTAACTAAGAGAGTTCTACTCAAGTTGAGGACAACCCAGAGGGCTATGGAACGAAAAATGGTAGGGGTAACATTAAGAGATAGAAAGCGTGAATAGTGGGTCAAAGAAATAACTCAAGTTACCGACATTCTAGTGGAAATTAAGAAGAAGAAATGGACATGGGCAGGGCATGTAGTGCGAAGAGAGGATAACCGATGGTCGCTGAGGGTAACAAACTGGATTCCAAGGGAAGGAAAGCGTAGCAGGGGGCGGCAGAAAGTTAGGTGGGCGGATGAGATTAAGAAGTTCGCAGGGGTCAAGTGGATGCAGCTAGCACAGAACCGGGTTAAGTGGAGAAATATGGGAGAGGCCTTCACCCTGCAGTGGGTATAATCGGGCTGCTGCTGCTGATGATGATGATTTCAAAAAAAAAATGAAATATTTCTTGTCACTGAGCACGAACGTTGGAATTGAGTCATGAACTGACAATGATAATATTAATGATTAGCAACAGGAGAAAATAAGAATATAAATAAATTCACCCTTGAATTTAAGCTTTTACTTAACATTTTTACCCATCTCTTCTTCCTGTGGACATAGCTAGGAAGCGTCGGGGAACTATGACACGTGGACAACAGCTAGTGCACCACCGCACGTGTAGCACGTGCGCGTGCCCTCGATGCAGGGAACAATACAGCGTGTTTTGGTACTTTTCTTAAGAACGCGAAAACAATGTGCTCGCAAATGCGTTGTTTCTCCTTTTTGTCCAAAGAGAGTGGTGGTGCATCGGGCTATGGATGAAACGGAATTCTTTGTCGCTTGTTTAGAACTGCGAATTTGTTCAAAATGGCGAACTTAGTACAGAAGTAATTAAATTGCTCTATGATTTCAAAATTAAACATATTTTCATTCTCTTCTTCGTTGTGACTCGCGGTAACCAAGCGGCTCATTTTGCATTTTACGCTCACTCAGCTCTAGTGTCCGATTTTGACTCCGTGTTTCTAAATTCATAAATACTTGTACTGCGAGCAATAAATTTTTGCACCGTGGCCCAGCCGCGGTGGGGCGGTGGTGAGACGCCCGACTACTGTGCCGGAGTACCCGGGTTCTATCCCGACCGCGGCGACTCCGTTTCGATAGAGGCGAAACGAAGAGGCGTTGTTGTTGTTGTGGCTGTAGGAAGAAGGAAAAGATAGATAGATGGATTTATTGAAAGGAAAAGCAGAGAGGTTGGCCGGAATAATTCAAATCTGACCTACTACACAGCACTGGGGAAGGCGAAGGGGAGAAGAAAGAAGATCATGATGAGTGACGATGTGGGAGAAGGCATATGAAATATATATACAGGCACAGTAGCTTGCCTCACAAGCGCGAATCAAACCCGCTGGCGCACAAAAAAAAAACGGCAAAGGAAAAGGAAATGCACGGGCCTCTGGCTCTGTAGCTAAGCCACCTCCGCTGCCTGATTTATTCGTGCAGACAGAAGAGAAAATAGAGAAGAAAGAAAAGGAAGAGGGAAAGAAAGACGCGCGCCGCAACAGCCGTCGTCCACCACCGAAGCGGTGGCGGGTGTTATGACGGCCTACAACAGACAAAAATTCGGTGGCAGGCTAGCCCCCGCCGCAAGCGGCGGTGACCTACCTGTACCAGCCTATTCCCCACCACGAAGAGGCGTCCGTGTGCTGTGCGATGTTGTTATTGTGGCTGCAGGAAGAAGGAAAAGAAAATGCACGGGCCTGCTACTGGCTCTGTAGCTGAGCCACCTCCGCTGCCTCGTGCGGACAGAAGAGAAAATAGACAACGAAGAAAAAAAGAAGAGGGAGAGAAAGACGCGCGCCGCAACAACGGCCGCCGCCCATCACCGAAACAGTGGCAGGTGCAATAACGGCCTACAACAGATAAAATTCGGTGGAAGGCTAGCCCCCGCCGCAATGCGGCGGTGACCTACCTGTCCCAGCCCCATCAGGGCATCAGGGCCAGGATCAGCCACCCTTCACCACCTCCTTCCGCTGTGCGATGTCGGCGCACGTTAAAGATCCCCAGGTGGTCGAAATTACTCCGTAGCCCTCCACTAAGGCTCCTTTTTCTCTCTTTCCACTTTCACTCCCATCTTCCTTTCTTCCTTTACGGCGTGGTTCAAGTGTCCACAGAAACAAGTGTGACAGATACTGCGCCTTCCCCTTCCTGAGAACCAATTATTATTATTATTATTATTATTATTATTATTATTATTATTATTATTATTATTATTATTATTATTATTATTATTATTATTATTATTATTATTGGTTATATGACCATATTGATAAATACAACACACAAGACAAATATCTATAATAAAAATAAAAAATCCAAGGCCGAAATGGCTAATGGCATCAGAAGAAAAATATGTGCATGTATCTCAACGCTTTAAAATGTCACTCCTTCCTGCACCCAATGCAATGAACGTCACCGCGTTCCACTCGACGCTTTGGCCTGTGTGCATGAAAGAAAGTGGATGAGCGGCTTTGGAAGTGTTTTGAACAGATGTAATCATAACTCACGCATTCTTTTTTTTTTTTATTTGTGTGTTTCCTTATAAGTTGAGCGGCCCTAAAGAGAGGGATAACGCCTTTTCACGCCTTGAAAATCGTGTTTGCAGTTAAAAGACGGTGTGTGAAATTGAAGCCCATCCAGAAAATGTACTGCGGCGGAATGAATCGATTTTAAAACAAATAGTTTTTCTTTTTCCATGAATACATTTTTCCTGGCTGTGAGTGTTGCTCGGTAGTTTGATCTAGCCTCCTGTAAGGGCATTTCTTTCGCAAGACGAACGCCATGCAGTGAAGCGCACTGCGTCCAACATGTAGTCTTGGTTTATAGTCTGCATGGCAAAAAGCATATGGGTTGCTCCGGAAGAGTACTTTATTCAAATGAGGAAATTGGGGGGAGTGTGAAAATTTTTGAAAATTTTTCATCGTTTGTTTCGTTTATTGTTTATTGTTTATTTTTGTGTTCTCTAAGTGTTGATCCAATCTATAAAGAGAGCGGTAATGCATTTTCACGCTTTGAAAATCGTCTTTCCTATACTAGAAGACAGTGCGTGAAATTAAAACCCACCCGGAAAATTCACCACGATGAAATTGATCGCTTGTAATACCAAAGTTTCTTCTTTTTTGATGAATACGTGTTTGCAAGGTGCTTTAGTTTAGCCTCCTGTAAATACACTTCTTTTGCGAGGGGATCGCTATGCAGTCAAAAGCACTGCCTTCTACTCGAAGTTTTGGCCTTTGCAGGTTTCGGAAATTGTGTTGGTGTCACGCTAGCAGATGAAGTGCGAAGTTGAGCCCAACTTCAGCGAAATAAATCGATGACAAAAACAGACATATCTTGTGTTCTTTAGCTAGCCCTTTCCCGCAAGGATGTGACACATCAGCTATCTTTCTTTATAGATGAAAATGTCCGTTTCTGAGTGAGAAGCCTCAGGCAAGAAAAATCGTAATTGAAGACTACCGGCTTTCCACTTCTCGTTCAACAAACCTCCCTCTCTCTCTTCCGCTCCCCCCCCCCCTTTCCTAATAGCGGATAAGCGGTGGGAGCTAAGGGAGGGAGAGGAGAGAGCAAGAAGCCTTTGAAAGAAAAAATTTTGTCTTATGCTCTCCTGGAGATAGAATACATGACGGCTCAGGCATCCTTCTCTCCCTCCGGCCTTGAAGCTTCCGGATTCCTTTGAATTCTCAGCGCATTCTTAGGCACGTTAATAAGAACAAAAATTTACAACTTATGTAAAGCCCCAGTAATCTATAGCTGCGGGGCTCGCTTCCTTCTTTTGCACCGCTAGGGTAGGCCTGTATTGAATGAAAGTCCTTAGCTATTCCGGCTTATCAGCATTATGCATAAAGAACCGACAAAGTCCTGCCGAATTGACGTTCACGCCAGCAAAAATGCAATTTTGTGCACGGGAATGTAATTGATACGCGAAATTTCTCCCATTGTGCTTCATGCGCATTAGTTTTTATTTAATCTTTAATATCCCAGGCGTTAATGAGATATATGTTTCTTCTTTGTGTGTGCGCGTGTGAAATGTATAGCGCCGCAAAGTGATCGGGCGCTTTTCGGCAAACCGATTTCGCATATCAGTTTTGTTCTGGAAATTTAATTCTTGCAACTTTATTGAATTCTATACCGAAATAGTCGGTATAGAATTCGGTCGCGCGGCGTTCTCATAGCCACGTGACATGCTCGACCAACTTGACTGCCAGGGGACGTGATAGTATTTAGAATGGAATTAGTTAATTAAGTTATTAACTATTCAATTCAAATTTTTTTGTCGTACGCTGTAGTTTTCTGTCCATGGCCGTTTATCGCCGCATTAATTTTAATCGTTCACTGTATTGATTAATTACTGAACTAATTTACTATTTTAAAATTTTGTTTTAAATCACCACAGTATGTGTACACGCACCAAGTAATTTTTTACACACTATTATTCGTACAAGACGCCGCTTTGAACGAAAAATTACGTCGATCAAATCGAAAAAACTAATTACAATTGTTCAACCTCACTACTACATATTAGACACTGAACAATGTACTACCCGACACATTAAACTTTTTCACATTCATCTGTATGTGGCGACGTTTCCGCGCCGACAAATTTCGCCAACACGTATCGCGATACTTTGCCGACAGGACATAGCCATATAATGATTTCGCATTAATAAAGGAAATATGAAAACCAATTTACCAAACACCGTTAAGAGGCAAAGACGTTTGGGCTAACATAGGGACGCCTAGTTCACACTTGGCTCTCCCGTTTTCCTTTTTTGTATACGGACTGACTATATCACCGATGCTCGACTTCATATTTAGCCCAATTCCTTACTCCCACGCCACCGGGGGAAGAGCTCAGTAAATAACATAACCGGTATTTTTACTTAAACTTACTTCAGGCCCTGATGTAGTCTAACTGTTCTGGTATAATATGCTGCTCACACTAAGCTGCAACAGCGTTAAGATCTACGAGAATGGGTGATATTTTCGCATTTCGTCCGTAACAGCGATGTTAGCGGCTACTAGTATGAGTGAATACGAGCAGAGCTTCGACGCATTCGTAATGAATATGAATCCGTACGCGGAATGTGCAAACATATTTGCCACTGCATTCTTGACCGTTGTCATTAAGCTGATAGACACTGTCACAAATACCCATTCGATATTTTAATACCTTCAATAGCATGCCTTGCACACGACAGAGCCTGTTTCGCCGTAAATATTGATACGTGGCAAGGTAAGGCCAAGAGATTAGTCCAAGATGGCTCCGCACACAGCACACAGAAACACAGCAGCGTTAACCGGGCACCAACCGACACCGCTCGCACGTCGTCTTCACCAAAACTCACGAGCTTCTTCTTCTTCCGTGCTTATGCAGCTATCAGTGCATGCACCGCCTAATGTAGCAATATTAAGCTATCATCTTCAACAGGTAGCGGAGAAGCTACCTCCAAATTTATTGAAAAATATGGAGGTTCAACTATCCTTGAACTAAGTCAAGAGCGTTAGCCGTCGGCCATCGCCGCCATCACTGCTGCCGCTTCGATCTTGGCTCAATTGGCGCGATTCATTGTTCGATGGTCTGAGAAACGTGTCTGTACAGTCTAGAACACTGTACTGTTTAGCACGGCTGCGGTTTCTGTCTTTAGCGACAGTGGCTTCCGTTACGTCACGCTGACCACGCCACCTCCTTTTGTCATGCCGCCTGATGGATTCGCCAGTTACTACGGTCGCGGGCTTTGCCGCACACTTCCAGGTGGGGTATTTACCTAGAGTAAAAGTTAAATGAAGAGGTGGCACAAATGAAACTTCTTGAAGATGACAATGCTCACTGCACAGCGCGAGAGTGTGTTGCAATTGTAACGCTGTGATATGAAACACCTGTTGTGGACTTGCCCAGCTACAGCTTCTGTGAGACAATGCTACCTAAGGATAGCAAGCCTGCGGTGGGACGTTGCATTCGACTATCGCCAATGGACACTAGATAATAGCTTTATTGGGTACTTCCGTGAATTTTTAAGAGAGACCAGCCTTCGCCACCTCGAGGGCCTGCTGGACGACCCAGAGTTGGTCGTTGAAGCTGGAGCTGCGCAGAGCGGCGGACCACCTTGACGAGAGGGTTTCGGGATTGAAACCAGTCAGTTGCAACTTGCACTCCCACAGTGTGTGTTTATGTGTGGCTATGTTTGTCTTGCAGACCTTGTACATGTTGGTGTTATAAATTTCGGGGTAAATTCTGTTGTACAGCAGCGAGTTTGTGTTTTGGAATTGCCTTCAAGCCTGAGCACTGCATAGTTTGCTGCTGGGCGGAGGGAAGGTCCGGCAGGCCAGGAAGAAGGCTTTGATTAAGTCATTAAATCTCGTCTGCCTCTCTCTCCCCCCTTCTTCACCATCTCTCCGGCAAGGTATGCGAGACCTCGTGCGACGGAGTGAGCGACTTCGTCGAGGTTGGTGGGATGCGAAGAGTCGTTCTCTATATGTGCCGGGAACCAAACTAAATCGACCTTGTTGTCTAGTGAGAGTTTCTAGTCCTTAATTATTCGACAGGCTTCCACGGATGTTCTCCCTTTGGCGTAATTCTTTGTGGCCGTGTGCGAATCGCTGACGACCTTGAAATCGAGACCATGTATGACAAGTGCGATGGCTAATCCTTTGGCCACTTAGGCGTGTCGGGACTTCACGCTGGCGGAGTGGACAAGTGTTCCGGCAGTGTCGACGACCGCAACGGCGTATCGTCGATCGTCTTGAGTCTCGCCAGCGTTCACAAAGCGCGCCTCCCTCGCTTTTCCATAGTCCCGCAGCAGGGCCGCGGCTCTGGCCTGTCTTCTGCGTCGGGTGTACGTTTCTCGGGAGTGCGACTCGGATGCCGTCCCTGACGTTGTGTTGACGTTGGTAGCCGATGCCAAGCCGCTCGAGTATGTGTCGTCCACCTACGGTGGTCGTCAGCCTTTCTAGCTGCGACATGTGCTGTGCTTCTGCGGGTTCGTCTACACGCCTTCTAGCTTTCTTCCACACCCTCTCCCTTCTTTACTATACTTAACAGAAACCGTTTCGTTTGCAAGCAGAGTGCGAGTGTGTGTTGCCACAAGGCGTCATCGGCTGCGGTGGATTGCCAGGACGTGACGTCCTTTCGCGGGTATGACGAATGTTACTTTCACCTTGCACTGAGACGTTATTCTGCAAATTACACTCGGAAATAATGCCTGTGCAGATCTGGCTTCAGAAAAAGTGTATTTTTGTGCCATCAATGAACTACCGCTTTTGTGATATTTCGGACGCAACTGAACTTTGTTTCATCAACAGTAAGAACGCTGTTTTGTTCTGAGATGCCCTGAAACCATGGAGGAAAGAAACAACTAAGGAGAGGCCTTTGCCATTCCCAATGCATTGGAGGAAGTGTGGCGGAAGTGACGTCAAAATTTAGGGTTAGCCAAGTCGGGCCATTAGCAACAGCGTCGCGGAGAAAGAAAATGCGGAGGGTAAAGGAGGAGAGACATTGCAGTGTCCGGTCGCGGTGCGGTCGCGCCGGCTTCAAAAAAATGACGTCAGGGCCTCTCCTAAGTTCTTTCCTTCCTCCATGCCTGAAACAGATCTTGAAAAACCGGATTCATTTGACTTCGCATTCGATTCGATACCTCACCGCAATGCAGTATGTCAATATACCGATGCACCTCTTGATATGTTTTTCTATTAGGTATATGAAAAACTTGACTGTCGGATCGGCACTGCGAATCAGTTCTTTCGACGAAATCTCATTTTTGTCAAACGATTGCTCAACTGAGGGAAGCGTCAAAAGAATTAAAATTGGCGCCATATACCACCGGTGTTTGGCTAGTGTTATTCAGGCCAAATAATGGCAGGTCGCAGATTTTCCGCGGCCCCCGTGAAATGTTTATTATTTCGGTATCCTATGACCTGCCATCTGTACGATGCTTGTGTGAAGACGAAAGTGGACGGTTAAAATATTGTTAAGCAAGTGAACGTACGTGTGCAAGAGGCTTGATAGTTGTCTCTGAAATGGACACCGGCGCCAAATTGTTTGTGGGTAGTGGTGGTGGTGGAAATCATTTATTACAAAAGGAGAGGCTGCTTGGAGAGCCACCCCGAGTGGGCCACTCCCCTTACAATACTAGGTGAAGTCCCTTATTCCGGGACTCCATTGGTCTGGGCCGCCACACGAGCTCGCTGGTCCAGCCCTTGTTGTGCCGCTAGATCCAGGCAGCCGAGCAGGGCCGCCTCCCTCTCGGGTAGAGGAAGGGGTTATGGGTAAAAGAGAAGGATTTAGCTGGCATGCCCAGACCATGTGAAAGGTGTCAGCCACCTCTCCACAGAAAGGGCAGAGGCCAGAAAAGGAAGGGTCGAAATCTTTGAGTACTGCCGGGCACAGTAGAGTGTTAGTAAGAAGTATTCTTTCGCCTGCTTTCCCTAGCCCCTTGAGAGGAGCCGGCTACTGACGGTGCGAGTCCCGTTAATAGGCACAGATTTCTTGAAAAGTTAAGAGAGAATGAAAATTTGTCGGTAGGAGCTTCCTTGCTCAACAGTGAGAGCTATAGCCTAAAATACTTTCATGCTTACAGATCGACACGGCAAAAGATCACAACATCGGTGCTCGCGGATGCTCTGAAATTGTACACATGCTGGCCCGACACTACGAGGTGGCGTCAAAAGCTTATTGCACTCTGACAACGCAGTTGGCGGAATTAATCTAAAACCAGCACAAATCACGCGACGAAAGTGATCATGGTATCTACGGTGCATCCGTTTGCACAACACGATTCTTGTTGCCTTACCTGCAAAATTCACAAAATATGTGACAGTCCAAGGAACCCAACATGCCATGACATGTCATAGATGATACATGTGACGCTTGCAATGGCGCACGCACCAGTCACGTGGAAGGAATGACACCTAGCCTTTCGAGGGTCGGCTTAGTCGGGTACATCTGAAGAAAACAACGGAAGGTGCATCTCAAAAGAGGCCCTTCAGTCAACAGCGTCTGTCGATTATCATGACACAATTGTGAGACATTCTTCCAGCGCACACAAAAAACATGGACAAAGGTAGGAGAGACACAAACGAAAGCCGGTCCTATTAAGCCGTGGTGGCCCCCTTTTTATCTGCTACACCCTGCGCTGTCACGCCGACACGTATCCGAGGGGTACACGTCGTCAGGAGAGTCGGTCGACACCATTGGCTGCAGAGGGGTCTTTCGATGGTCATCTGCCACTTTTCTTTCCCGTTGGTTTGTAGGGTTTAACGTCCCAGAGCGACTCCGGCTATGAGAGACGCCGTAGTGGAAGACTCCGGAAATTTCGATCATCCGGGGTTCTTTAACGTGCACTGACATCGCACAGCACACGGGCGCCTTGCTTTTCGTTTTCATCGAAAAGCGGCTGCCGCAGACCGTGGCAGGAATCGACCCCGCGCCCTCGAATGCAGCAGTCGATCGCCACAACCACTGAGGCACCGCGGAGGGCTTCTATTGAGTTTAACCCGATTATATAAAAAATCGTTTTGCCCGAACGAGATATCATCCGTCATAAGATACGCATCCTTCCCTAGTAGCGTTGCTGCCACGTCACATTTAGTTTTTAGCCGTTCCCTCGATTTGCGTATAGCATGCAAGGTCGTCGTTTTACGGTAATACACGACTATGAAGGAGGGGCCGCTGAGGACGAGTTGCAATGTTCTGTGACGGCTGCGAATGCACGTTTGAACTCCGAAATGGAGGAGGCAAACATATGGCAGCAAGTCTGAAGCCAACGAGATCGAAGGTGATTGCAGGATCCACCGTGTTAACTCTGCAACTAATCGGCCTTTGCAGTGTAAGCGAACGAACGAACCAACAAACAAGCAAAAAATCCTTACTTGCGCTAAATTTTTCTTGAAATTATTTCCTTTTTGCAGTGCTTGTAAAATATAAAGTCACATTTTTTTTTTTTTTTTTGCTTTTTAAAATAATGACTTCAGTCAAGGCAAACGAGGTATATACGTACATTTTCCGAAAGCATTTGAATCCCTTAAGTGCCTCCCCGGTGGTCCGTCAATTCGAATGGAATTTGAACCCTTGACACATTTTGTGTACCAGCACGGCCGCTCATTCGAATTCGGTTCAACGGTACTTGGAACGCATTTTTAACCTAAATTGTCCCACCTAACTCGAGCCAGTCACTTAGGACATGATTGGACCGTATGCACGATGGCACAGAACAACCAAAGTGTATTTTTTTATTTTTCACCTAACGGATTCATTATGTTTAATTAATAAACCAAATATGATGCGCCAACTTTTAGGAGTGCCTTCAGCAACCGCTTGACTATATCTCTCACATAGTTCTTCTTTCGGCGTTCCAAAAAAAGCCACAAAATAAATAAAAAAAAACACGTGATGGGACGCTTACGCACAGCTATAGTGTTCTAGTTCACTATACGCACAGCTATTGTGCTGTTCTCAAGAGTGTGACGGATGACAAGGTTGTCTACAGTGTGGCTGTGGCCACTGGGGAGCGTCAGGGCGATATGCCAGTTGTATCTATATGTGCCTGCGGCTTTCGTCCTATGTTCGTAACTCAGCGTATTTTTTTTTCTTTTTTTTTTCTTAAAGCAGAATCGAAAATATACTTCCGACTTGTTCTTTGCTGTTTAGGATGCTTTACCTTTTCAGCAACGATGGGCCAGCAGCTTGCATTTGAGCCACCGTCATGCGACACGAATCGGAGGCATGAATACTGCTACGCGAGACCAAGCGCAGGGGAAAAAATTGAAGGTTTCTGAAGGCGCTCTACAACTCTGCATATCACGTTTGGGGCCTGCAGCCAATACTTAAAAAGTTGAGTAATCAACGGTAATTGTAATCAGTTAAAGGGAAATAAACAGACCGGGCTGGTCTAGGCTAGCATCCGGTTTAACTGGCGTCCGAAGTGCCTTTCGTTTTTGAAATCTTGGCTCAAATTACGTGGGACAACCTGTACAGTGAAGATTTGCTATTGATTGGCAGCGCATATGTGTTCGCAATAAAAGTACAGTTGGCTCTTCAAACCGCCGCCAATTTTTGGAATTATTCTGGGCAACTCCGGCTTTATTATGGTTTTCGGAGCCCAGGTCAAAAACAAGAAGCCGTTCAACTTCTTTAATAGAGGTTGCGGGCGGCCTCCGGCCCTTCAGATACTCAACACGGCATTAACAACATCCAGGGCTTAAAGTCAGGAGGGTCTAGAGGGGTCCGAGACCACCCACCAGTATTTAAGAGGGGGCTGAGACCCCCCGCGCTAGTATGTATATAGACTGCATGAATGCGAAGCAGGCCGCCATTTTTTATTTTTGTCCGTGGTTTTCGGAACATTTCTTCTCTGTTGCTTCCGCAGTGAGTTTTAAAAGAATCATTAACATATTTTCTAAACCACGACGGAGAAAGACCATTTCTTCCCTTGGTACAAAATGATGTCCCAAGCAGGCCGCCAGCCACTTTTTCTCCCTCCCTCTTTATTTCAATTATGGAGCCAGACTTTAAGCACTGTCAACATTGATGGTACTAAGTAATGGTCAAGCATTTTACCGCTGCGAAAGCATGGACCCATTAGAAAACCGGTGATACACCAGGATATAACTCAGCACCTCCCAAGAGGCGCAAGCGTCATCTGCTAAGTAACCGCTTCGCTTCGGTCACTCCATGTTTGCCCAGGACGACCGCGCTCCGCTGCCGTCTCGGCCATGGAAGCCATGGTGGTTGCGAAATGCAAAAGCTCCCAAACGCTGAATGATATCGAGGCTAAGGAGCACTCGGGTGGTGCGAGTCCTCACTGAGCTAGCACTTCACTCCGACTGCCCCCCCCCCCCCCCCCCCCCCTCCCGGTCCTTCTTTTCGCCATCTCCTCCAGGCGTCATTTGAAGGCATGGTTAGGGTGTGCATCAAGGTTGAGTATACTATGTCTTCCCTCTCATAGTGATCCCCCTCTCCCTACCCTTTAGATCCTGATGTTCACGATTCCACTCTATTCGCCGACTTGTTTGAAGCTAACACTGAAGTACTCAGCCGATGCCTTTTTATTATTTATTTTTTATTTTTGCGAAAAGGCCGGTTTCGCTTTTCTGAGGAGAAATTAACACAGCAGCCTGGTTCAAACAGTTATATACATGAGACGTTACCCTGATGACCTCTCACCTTAGCTTAAAAAAGTATTTGTTTTCAGGTCAGTAAAAGCGCATTTCTTTTCCACTGCACTAAGTGAACAAAACAAAAGTGTCAATGCCAGCAGCGCTGTTTGAGAATTGCAAGTTGAAATTCTGACCCGAAAAAATGGACTCGAGCAGGACACGTAATATGCAGAACCCTATAATCAGTGGTCTATAAGAGTTATATGGCCAGCGCGACACCGAATGAGAGAAATATTGCCAAGGGCAACTGATAATCCAGTAAAGTGATGTTACTGCTGCACTGAGGACTACAACTGCAGCTGGTGTGGTCAGCAGCCAGTGTATATTTATAGAAGAGGCTTTGGCAGGCAGTAGATTTGGACTACCTGCGACGAAAAGTGATTAACAGTACAATGTAGCCAACAGCACACGGAAAACAGTTAAAGTAGTATAGACACCTAATATTTGGGTTCGTGTTTTATTTTACGCAGCGATGCGTAGTGTACATGAGTCACCACATTATATTTACATACGACCGCTAATATTTATAATCTAACCTCTTTTCTGTTTGGGTTTCAACAGCTGCTATCCCTGCGACCGCCATATAATCGTTCCTCTGTTTTTTGATTGCCCACGACGCTAAATCCAGCATGCCCCAAAGACGTACAGGAATCGCAAGTGATAAATCAGTGAATACATCGCCGTTTTTTCATCCTTCACGTGACCTTGATTTAACTTTGATGTCACAGCCATCATTTGGCTGCTGAAACCCATGCAGGTTAGAAAAGAAATTTCATTCATAAACTACTTAGCGGTCGTAGGCGAAAACCACTCGGTGATTCATATGCAGGAATGTTACGCACCATTAACATGAAAAATGCAACCAAAATTTGGTGTCTATGCTGCTCTAAGCACGATACTTTATGTGTAACACCTTGGTAACCTCCCATCTGCCACTTCCGAGATAAGAAATCTCAAAATTTAACCGATGACCTAAGACAAAGGACAATGGCTGGCTTGTATACTTTGAGCGTTAACTCTCTCCTCCCATGCGCAAACCTCAGGGTCAATTGATGGTTTAGTTTTGACAACCCGCACGCTCTGCAGCAAACACTGTCGTCTTCACCGTCGTGCACAGGCACAAAAGCACTATGCTATCGCGGCAGCCGGTCACGCCTCGTGTAAAACTGCAACACTCTCACGCTGTGCAGTAAACAGTCGTATTCAAGTTCCAACTGCAAAAATGCTCCCACGCTGTGCACTGAACCTCATCGTTGTCACGTCCATCCGCGCTGCTCCTTTGTTTAACCTAGGTAAATACGCCATAACATACGCCATCTCGCTAAACACAGAGAGCACAGCGGTGACAAACAGGCTTTTCAGGCCATAGGACAACGAGAGAAGCTAGACTACCCCGTTGTCGAGAAGCTTACCAAGCACGGAAGCGAGCCAAGATCGAAACGGCAACAGCGACTGCGGCCGATGGCTAATGTTCGTGAAACTTGGCTCAAGGATAGTTGAACCTTTGAAATTCCTTTTTAATGACTAGTGTAAACCTTTATAGACTGGCGAAAATGTGCCAGCTTATAGCAGGCTATGAGAAGTCGCTACCGCCGAATACTCCTAGGACAAACTGTCGTGGTACATAACGAGCACAAGTGAGAAATTAGCCAGAGAATAAGAATAAGCTAATGTAAATTGGGTAGCTGTTCTGAAGATTACAAAAAGAAGCTTAATGCATGCACCACAACCCACAAGGCTGAAATCTGGAGGATGCATTAAAAGACCAACGGTGAAACTGCAGATTGTGCAGTGAAGAGGAAAATGATGAGTTAGAAAATGACAGCGACACTGAGCACTTATGTTTTCATGATACTGCACTTAAGTTGACAAAGAAACGAACATTTGTAGGACACGCCATGAGCTGTACAGGTAACTAGGCCGTCATCTGTAGAACATGTACTAAAGAGAAGAAAAATGCAGTCAAGGCTAGAAGGTCAGTCGAGTGAGGTGACCATGAAATTGGATAGACAAGTTGGTTGCATCTAGCACAATCTAAAGTTATTTGAAGATGGCTAGAATAAGTGGGTATAGCCCTGAAACAACCTCTTTCTTCGATTATGATGTGGATGACTATTATTGTAAATTGTTAACCACTGAAACAAGAACTAACTTTCTCGCTATATATAAATCAGCTCTACTAAGCCAATTCTGAAAGTGAAAGATGATTTGGTCTATGGGGTTTAACATCTCAAAGCTACTCGGTCCGTGAGACGCCATATTAGAGGAATCCAGTAATTTCGAACACCTAGGGTTATTTAATGTGAACTGACGCCGCACGGCACACGGGTGCCTTGCCTTTCACAACCATCGAAAAGCAGCCGCCGCGGCCAGGATTCGACTCATCCTTAAGTACAGAAGTCGAAGTCCAGCGCCCTAACCACTGTGCCACCATGGCGGGACAGATAGTGAAAAAGAAGTGAAAATTCATCACTGTACTTCAATAAGGCACTCTGGTGTTGCATTTGCACGTGTTTTGTCTTCTGATCTAATCAAGAAGAAGTTATTATAGGTTAAATCATTTTGTTAGAAGTTCCCGGTCTAGCATACTCATTCTCCTAACGACACTGCTGCAAAGCAGTGAAGCCGTGATACCAAAACCGATTTCTGAGGAATATGCGGAGGCTATTTCTGGTTAACACAAAATTAGGTCTCTGATCATTAAAGTAATCACTAAAATGCAAAAAGTAATCACTAAAATGCCAAAGAATGGGCTAAGGGATTTAAGCACCACACAATGCTGGCCTCTGTTTGCAATGGAAGAACATTCGGACATGTAGCTTTAAATCAATTCACTGGTTCTTGTGCTGTTAGGTGAAAAGAGTTAAACACTAGAATTACAGCCACTTGTATTTTCATCCGTGCGGTCAGTAAATTGTGAGAGCAGTGCTGTTTGCTGTTAGGAAGAGCCTAAAGCTCAGTGTAGCCAAGCAAGACTACCTTTTGTTTGCATGCAAATCAATCTCTAAAAAAAAAAAAAAAAAAGTGTTTTTGTGTGTGGGGAGGAAGGAAGAGGAGTACTTTGTGCTGCTCCTCATAACCCTATAAACACAATGAAAAATCCAAACACCTGCCACATATACAAAAACAGTAATGCCCGGTGAAGTATGTACTAGCATCATAGGCAAACAGAAGCTTCTAATCAAGAACCACCTAATGCCTCTGACCCTTTGTGAAGCTTTTGAAACCAGTGCTACACAATTTAGTTTTCCTGCTCTATGCAAGGAGCACTCAGTAAGATATTTCTGGCAAACATAAGAAGCTGCACAAATAACAAAGGCTCAGTATGCAATGCTGTCAACTGTTTTCCAAGAGCATTTCAAGGACTAGCATCCTTACTGGCAGTAGTGTGCTGAGCATGATGAGCATTTCTTTTAAAACAAACAGGTATATCAACAATTTTAAACAGTAAAAACTGAAATTGCAGCCATTGTTGTACATTAAACCCTGCCGCGCCATGCTATTCGAAGTTTTATTTAAAAATGTGCACTTTATTATCAAATATTGAATGCGTAAAGGACCTGAAACTCAACTCCCTCTAGTTTTCACTGCTCCATGTGATGTGCACTGCCATCTGTGACAAGAGGAAGAAAACAGACAAAATCGGCTCATTCATGGCACTGAAAAGATAAATTAAGTATCAAGGACGAGCTGAACTTGTTCATCGACTATTTCTAACAGAAGCACAGGGACAAACCCAGCGCTTGCACAGCACGGGTGGGGTGGTTAGTGCCCTCACTGCTGTAGCATATATGGCGGCCCCCAGAATTACCTTACAATGTCCTTTCATGCAGCTAGGCCAGAGTGCTGCTGTTAGGCCACACAAAATTGGTTGAGGTTTAACACTGCTAAACCTAGTTAGGCGATGCTAAAGCATCGCATGGAGTCAAGTACGGCGTCAACTACAACAGAGAACACGCGATGCTGTACCTGCCATCAAAGGTCAAGTGGTGGTACACCACAGGTGGTACCATGGTAGCGCTATATAGCCACACTATGATCTTTGGCTTGTTGAAGGTCAAGCGGATGTCCAGGCTGACCTTGGCTGATACATGGCACGGTGAAGCTTTCATTTCAAAAGTGACTGACCCCAGAGACAACACGGTAGAGAGAAACAGACTTCTGTCCCTCTTTAATGGTGTTCATGAAACACACTAGTCAACAGTATCATTTCTTCTTCCTCGTCAGGTTCAAAAAGGCATAACACCTACGGTATGACTGCAAGCTTATTACCACCACACAGCGGCCTGTGCAGTGCAGCTATGCCTCGTGTATCTCGAAGCTCATTCTATGACAAAGCTCATCAAGCACAAAAATAGACTTGCAAAGGCACCCTGGGGCCACTTGCTCTCATGTGTCTGTTAATAAGGGCTGGAAGAAGGGTAAGAGCGACAAAAAAAAAAAAAAAAAAAAAAAAAAAACATATTGGGGACTATGTACACGGAAGATATGACATCAGCAGTAGCGGTTGCTGGACAGTGGGCCGATGCAACTACGACTTGGAGTCAACGGGCAATGTGTGGGAACAGACACGGGCGTGCACCCGCAGGAACTCGGACTCTTCAGAGCTGGGCAGGTCAGGCTTGATCACATCGGACTCCTCATGCTAAGCAGAAAGAAAAAACAAAAATGGAACAGAAATAATTAGCAACAAAAAATGCAATTTGCAAGGCAGAAGTTCTATCCCAAAAATGTTATGTTAAAATACGCTGCTGAGTGTCATATGCAGGCATACAACAAATCTGCGGCACACACACAAAAAAAAGTCAAAGGCACTTGAGACTGCTTACATGTATGAATGCAAAAGCATTACAGTTCTATGGGTGAAATGCTTTGAGTGATGTTTTCAAAATGTAGTAAAGTGCTTTGTGGAGTTATAGTATTCACTTTCTTCGCCCTGCTGCCGACGAACCGCTGGTTCCCATATCGTGAAAGTGGCAGCATGCCGACGGCTATTTCGATCAATGGGGCTGGTAAAGCTTTCGCTTCAAATCGACACGTAACACACAGCAAGTCACGCCCGAAACTGATGCTGTCCGCAATGCTTCTGACATTGAAATTATTACAGTAATACAGTAACCCCTGCTCCACGAGAAGATCAGCCCGACAAATCATAAATATATTACTTTTGCTTTGGAGCCACCAGTGATTGGCAATTGCCTTCATACTGCCACATAACAAAGGCTGGATAATGCCGCTGCGTCGTAAGTAACATGCGAAGGTACTAACGCCTGTATACCTTGCAGTCAATTGGCACTATTGGCGTTACTAAAGGACATCAATTTTGTTTTCGCATTAAAAATCTTGCAATTCGTCGATAGTAGTTACCTTACACGAGCCCCGCGAAAGCTAGCTTCACCGTAAATACCTAAGATGGGCAGTGAAGCTAACCCTCGCGACCAAGATGAGATGGTACGGTCGCGGCCGCTCGATGAAAGCGCCCTGTATGAATGGAGTTAAACGTCCCAAGTCTACAAAAGCCACGAGAATAATTTAGACCGACACCATACAGCACATGTGACCGTTGCGTTCTACGTCCACCGAAACGCGGCCGGAACGCACACGCGTTTTCGGCATCAGCAGGTGAAAGCCCTGAGCCACCACGGCGAGGCGCCAAACTGAGAGCCAATACTAATACTACAAATACAAATACTAATAACATCAGCCTACGCTACGAGCAGAAGCATAAGTACTCATATCCAGCGCGCCTGCATCTACACTAAAGGTACCAAAGCACTTTGACAACAGTACCTCTCTCGCCTTTCTTAGTCACCCTCAGAGGCCTTACACGCCATTGCATGGCAACTGAGGCACAGCAGTATTCCAATGCTAAAGAAACGTAATTGTCTTGAAACAACACGCCGTTAACCGAATAATCATGTTGCAGACTGAAAGGAGTCATTCGACTTATGTTATATATTTCTCTCCCCAACACACTATCGGACCAAAAACATGTGATGACGTTCACCATGCTGACGGCTGCACAACGAGCAGCAACATCGTAGTGGTTGACACCGACGTACCAGCTTGAGCTTGTTTGCCTGTTCCTCGAGGCGCTTCTCGAGCGCGGTGCGCCCTTTTATCTTCTCTTCCTCCAGCTCTTTCCGGCGCTGCTCCTCCTTCATCTTCTCCATGGCCTTCTGCAGCTCTGTCTTCTGGCCCAGCACGCTCTTGCCTCTGCGAGTCGCCAACAGGAAGCGTTAGGACACCGCACATGGATTGGGTAGATGGTGTACTTAACTTACACACCATAGTTGGTACAACTCAAGAAAAAAGCGGCAAATGCCCCCTCTTTCTCCTCCTACCCCCTTCCATCCTGCAGCCAATGGCGTCAACTGATTCACATGACATTACGGATAAGTCACTCGAAAAAGCTAGCACGACAACGCAGAGTGACGCAGATGAAAAGGAGTCCACCACTGCAGGCGTCGAGGAAATCGGTCGGTGCCACTCTCTGAAGGGCACCGCCTTTATTTTTTTATTTTTTTTTTCTAGTTGTATCTGACTTGAGCAGCCGCTAGGCAGATGGTTTTTCCTCCTTGGAAGCCTCACTATACTTACTGCAATAACCGCTACCCCTGAGCGGTGGCAGCTGTCACCAAGCTAAGCCTATTTCCTAACATGTGTGTTATTTTAATCTACAGTGCCACTTTCCTTCTTTTTACCGACCTAACCCGCATTTTTTATTGCGTAAGCAATACTACGCCAGGTTTGACGTTTGACCTTTAGAGCGACCTAAGACGGGGCCCCTCTTCAAGCCGTCGGGTAAACCCGGTCGGTAGCCACGCCGCGCCGAAGAAGTAGAAGCAGAAGAAGAAGAAGAAGCAGAAGCAGAAGAAGCAGAAGAGGAAGCAGAAGAGGAAGCAGAAGAGGAAGAAGAAGAGGAAGAAGAAGAAGAAGCAGAAGAAGAAGAAGACAGAACAGTAAGAGAAGTTACGTCGGCTTTGCTTACGCAACCTACCGGGTTTAACTAAAGCTAAACCCCAGCTAATTTTTCTATCATCTCCACTAATCCTACAAATCTCGTTTTAGTCAAGTCTATTTGCTGAAAACTGCAAACACCGGGGCTGCATTTACACCTCCAACAGGCACTGGATCTCGCTCGTCGCATCCTGCAGACATTAACGCTATATAAAAGCACTGTACAATGATCAGCGCCACCTTCAAATGATAATCTGCGCAGTTACAATTTTATCACTCACTCTACAACGCACATCGGCATCAGAGGCAGTTTGCTGCCACAATGGGCGGCGTTATGTGAAATTAGCACGGCCGACTCATACCGCTTAGAAGGATATATATATGATGAAAGGCCTTATGCCGTATAAAGAAAGCTTGGTTTGGTTTGGTTTGTGGGGTTTAACGTCCCAAAGCAACTCAGGCTACGAGAGACGCCGTAGTGGAGGACTCCGGAAAGTTCGACTGCCTAGGGGGCGGGAAGCCCCTTAAGCTACCGAAGCCGGTGGTCAGTGGATTTCGCGCCACGGTGGATACGCAACGAACGAAAGGAACTGTTACTCTCGTTTAAAACCAGCTACAACAGAACGGACTGCCCCATTCTTACTGCCGTCATTTCTGCTTAGCTATTGAATAACGCGGACTAGCACTGCCATCGCCGGTTAGTTGAGCTCAACACTTAGATATTTTTAAACGTTGGCTCAGCCGGTTAGGTGTCTCCGGACGAATGGCTTTGATCCTGCGTCCAAGACATTGATAAGCACTTTTTTTTTTTTTTTCTAGATCACGAGGAGCTGTGCAGCTTTGTGCCGTGGTTCCACGGATGCTTATTGAAATCATTTCCCTCGATCTAAACCGATATGTGTTGGCCGACAGAAATGAGTGCTCTCACATCTTCTGGTTGAAGAGCAGCTCCCGGTGGAGGCTCTTCCGCTCGGCCGACTCGGCGCACGGGTTGGGCAGCTTGCGGGGCAGGATGAGTCCATCCTCGTTCACGTGCGACAGCTGCGCCTCGTTGTGGTGGGCGTGCGCGGCCGCCATGCCGGGCATCCTCACGGGTCTCCGCCGCTGGAACTGCTGCTGCTGGTGCTCGCGCTCGTCCTCGGAATCGCTGTAGTCCGGCTCAGGGATCATAGCCGGGAAGAACAGATCTGCACGCACAGAACAAGAGTGCCCCACCGTGAGTATAGCCAAGTACTCGACAGCATGATACGGGCAAGCACACTACGCGGAGTATAGTGCGTATGGTTCATCATACGCAGAGTACAATCAACGTTAAAAAAAAAAAAAATGCTTAACCGACGAAGCGGAGCGCCAGTGCACAATGAGCAAGTGACTAGCGAGTCAATAAAACGCAACCTTCATTACGTCGTTCCCCAAAGAGAGCACACGGATCACCAAACTGGTATTTGGAGACACAGTACGCGCATGAATTTCAAGCTCTGAACATCGATGTCAAACAATTCTGCACATGCTGTGCGTGCTCGAATGCTTGTCACGAACGTAAATAGAAAGTGAGCATACATATAATAAAACGCAGATATTTCTACTCATCTTCGATGGTCCGAGCGCAGAGCGCCGGCTAAAAACCACACGCGACCTTCACAAACACGAATAAACAAGCACACACACACACACACACACACACACACACACACACACACACACACACACACACACACACACACACACACACACACACACACACACACACACACACACACACACACACACACACACACACACACACACACACACACACACACACACACACACACACACACACACACACACACACACACACACACAAATACAACTTCCACGATTGTTTATTTCTCTAAAAGAGGCACGTCTAAAATTAGAGTGCGCGCGATTATTGTAGAACACAGAGCAGAACGACCGTGAACATCATCTTGTTTCAACATCCGCGTCTTATATTAGGGTCGGTAAGTAAACAGATTATGAACCCGGAGGAGCAAATGCAGAAGCGCGCCTTTCTAGAGTACTGACGTAAGGCAAAAGCAGCGAACTCGCAACCGGCTGGTTCCGGTAAAAGGGTGTACGCACTCTGGCCGACCCAGAGCCGGAAAAACGGTGCGATAAATGCGACCTAGGAAGAGTCGACACTTACCACCAGCGCACAATGCAAAACGTCACGCGCCGCTGCCGATACGAGTACGTCGCCCTCTGCGCGCGGGGCTACGCGTCGTTCGCGCGCAAGTGACCGTTGAACACGGGGCCGACTCCCAACAGATGGCGACGCCAAAGGGAGAACTATGTGCTCGCGCACTGACGTCTACCCACGAGGTTTTTTTTTTGTGTGTGTGTGCTTGAAAGCGCTCATCGCTCAAGCTGAGTCGCACGTTTAGCAGTTCCGAACTGAAGTGCGCTCTTGGGCGTTGAAACAGGCGTCGTTCTGTGTGGGAAGAAGGAAGAGAGGAAAAATGGAGAAAATGAGTCAGCGCCACCTACAGTTACTCGTTACAAGGAAAACTTATGCAACTGTGCAAATTAGGCGCCGCAGGACAGCTGCACTGACTGCCACGTGCATTTCTCGCGAATTGTGAACAAAAAAAAAAAAAAAACCGTCCGCTCGCGCCCCGGCCAATGTAGACAACCAGATTTCAAAAGTGCTTGAAAGACTGGAAACACACACACACACACACACACACACACACACACACACACACACACACACACACACACACACACACACACACACACACACACACACACACACACACACACACACACACACACACACACACACACACACACACACACACACACACACACACACACACACACACACACACACACACACACACACACACACACACACACACACACAGCAATAGCATGTGTTTGAAGTGCGCATATTTACATACGATACATCGGGTGCATTTAGTAAGCTGGTTGAAACGGCTTCACTTAAGTTCGTTTTTTTTTTTTTTTTTTTTTTTTTTTTCACGAGCTCGTAATCCTAAAACCAGCGTGATCTGTTGCATTTTTCCCCCGCTTTGGAGCGGCTGGAGAAATCAGCCCTCTACGAACATAAATGCAACGTACGCGACTTCCAGCGCGATAAACTGGTCTAACTCGAACTTCGAGCGCTAAATGAGCAAATGAAGCCCGTTAGCAGATTTTTCTGGCCTGCGCCCTCGGTTTCTCTATTTAGTGCAGATAACACGGCCCGAGTAGCGCTATAGCTTGTTACGCAATGTAGAAGTAAGGCGAACGGCCAAGCCAAGCTGACCATTGCTGTCGGCACGAATAATCATCGCTACTTGATAAGCGAGCGCAAGTGGTATTATAAGCCAAAAGCGGATTTGCAATTAAGCGGACAATCGAGATTACGCACCGCGGTAAACGCGACACCAGCAACAAAAGTAGAGCTCACTCCAGGCGTCGATGCGAACAAGACACCAGAAAAAGCCGAGACAGCATTTTCTGTTTTGTTTACTCAGGTTTCGTGCTACTCGTTCCCCTGCCAACGAGGCGCGCATAAGTAATCGCTGCGCAGACACGCCGCAGCAATTGCGGCCCGCAAATTCGCAGACAAAGCTCCTTGTCGGGCGTAATGCCTTCCAAGGTTAGCGGTTTAGTGGCTTTTGAAAACTACCACATCGGGCTGCATTTGCATACGTCAGGTGTCCCGCTTTGCAGCTACACTCGACTGCTTGGAAGGAACCACGCATGCGATTGTCTTGTTTTTACCGCCTCATGGATATGCAGAGGGAAACATTGCGATAAGTACCGCCTTCAACCCCCAACGACAGAATTGTCAGGCATCCCCTGACAATTTTCAATTCATTTTCCTGACGAATAAAGTTTACAAACGCCGTGAAAGCCGGGACATGGCGCCTTCATAGAGTTTCTATATACAACCTACAACTCGGCCAACTTTCTCTTCTGTTCTCGCAAATTCCCTCCGGTTCGGTGCACGCTTCCAATCTGTCCAACTGAGCAGCGTGGACATGCGGCGTCCCCCACCGCAATTTCAATATTCTCAATTTTTGACACATCGGATGACTGAGTGAATTTCAAGTGCTTGCTCCGAATTCGTCTACGAATGCGCCAGGCAAGAAACGCGGCAACACTGTCGTGGGTAGGGAGAAATCTCACTGCGGATGCATCGGGCCACCCGGTCGCAGAGGCACAGTCTGCCGCACATGGCCTGCGTGGCCTTGAACAGGCCGCCGAAGATTCGGAACCCCATGGCATCGGCGGAGTGACGACCCGATGGAAGGCCGCGCCACCTCGGAGCACCGCAGAGCGGACGGCACGATGGGACGCTGACCCTCATCGTCTTCGTCGGCGAAGCGCATTACGCAGCACATACACAGGCTGACAGATCGCCATCATCGCTTTGCCGTTAATTACTGTCTCAAGGAGTACGAAAAAATTAATAGGCGGAAAAGGACGGCCAGAAGGAACTGACGGTAGGCACCTTGTACTCAAGCGCTAGCATGCTGCGTTGTTCAGACAGAGGCAAGTTGCAAATCAGTTAGATGTTTGTCGGGTAACTGATAAGTTAACACTGACTAGATAACACTGCCTAAAACACTATGCCATCCACGCTGCACTCTAAATGGATAGGTCCCAGGTTGGTTTGGTTTCGTATGGATTATGCATGCTTATAACGTCCCAAAATGACACAGGCTACGAGAGACGCCGTAGCGGATGACTCCGTAAATTTCGACCACCTGGTACTCTTTAACGTGCACTGACATCGCACAGCACACGGGCGCCTTGCTTTTCGCTTCCATCGAAAGAAAAGCTGCCACCGCGACCGGGATTCGAGGGGTGGGAGGCTGCCCTATCCAGCTCTGGACTAGAGGCCCAACGGGCCCTCGTGACACGTGCGCGGGTAGCAGCGGCAGCCGCTGGAGTCCCGGACTAGGGACCCCACCTACACATCCCCCTCCCTTAAATATACTTAATAAAGTTTTACACACACACACACACACACACACACACACACACACACACACACACACACACACACACACACACACACACACACACACACACACACACACACACACGCACACGCACACGCACACGCACACGCACACACACACACACACACACACACACACACACACACACACACACACACACACGCACACACACACACCTCTGAGCAAAGCAGTCGAACGCCCTAACCACTGCACCACCACGGCGGGAGTCCCAAGTGGATTGTGCTGCCGACGACCCTTGGATGACCAGGCGCCAGATTTCGGCTAGCCTTAAAGAAAGGATGATGGATGCAAGCATCGGGTAATTCGATATACTCTGCTTTCTCATTTGGACCGTATACTTTACTTCTGCGTCCAAGCAAGCCCGAACACGTCAGTGAAAGAGCCCCAAGTCCTACGTTGTTGCAGCCACGCTGATAAATGAGGATTTCAAGTCACTCTGCCACAGCGTCCCTGCAAAGTTCGTGAAAACGCGTATTCCCGAAGTGTAAACAGTGCAGCTCAGGAAAACAACTGCGCCACGTAGCCGAAAAGTGAATGCGTGATAATGGGCGTGAAATCAATTGGAAGCTGCGAATACGGTTGTTTCTATGGAGCAAGAACAAAAAAAAAAAAAAAATATTCTGCGCAGCAATCGGCTCGTACTTCGCGTTTGAACGCGTATGACAGCAGTTCGAATTCCATTTTCACTAGCGCTTATAAATCCTTTTTTTTTCTTTATTATTTTAACATTTACCCTGCATAAGACATTTAATATTTATGGCTTAGGAAGAATTGCCTTTTCGAAAATTTTTCTCTCAGACTGCCAAATAATTATTTCGCCTCTTTTTTTCTTTACACAATACACGCCAAGCAAATAAATTAAAATTTCTTCCCGATTGTTTCTTAGTTCTTAGGTTGCATACGAGGTGCTTCAGAGCCGCCTTTAAACGCTTCCAGACTATCCACTACCTGGAATGTGCTGTGCTGTTAAGTGTTGGGTAACACGCAGAAACAACAAGGCAACAAACTGTTTTCAATCTGCTTACTCACATCTAACTTCGCCTCAAGAGAAAGCGAGCTCGTATCTGGCGAGAAACGTAATAAGTTTTTTTTTTTTTTTAAGTAATTAACAAGCGAAGCGTGACAAGAGACCGTCGCGACTGCACTGCATTCCGGTCGGCGACGTCAGGCTGCCTGAGAACCAAATATAGCTCGCACCGCGAACGGTCAGAGGTCGTACAGAGCAGGTGACGCTGTCCAGCCATCATCAACGCCAACGACGACAAGGGCGTGTCCGTTCCTACGGCGAGTCACGTTTGACCGCAGGCACAGGACGGGCCTTGAGCCCAATCCCGACGCATGTTTCTTTTTTTTTTCTTTTTTTTTCACGCAGCTTCAACATTTCTATGGGAGCGGCAAGGGACGCACTTTATCCCCAGTACAGCAGAGGGAAGCTGAAATGTCGTAACATTTCTCTCGTTATCCTCCCATCGTCCACATAAGCAGCCACCTGCGCTCCGTCGTTTAAATTGCTTAACGGCGCTGTATTAAGTCTCTCTTCTATTTTCTCTTTCGTCTCACCACTGCAGCGGCCGCAGCAAAATGCGACGCGCTCCGAGGCGGAATCATACACGGGCTGGGTAGCGAACGCGCGCGCGAGGCGGAAACAGGCCGTTTCACTTTAAATTTCACGAAGCCTGCGCTGAAAGACAAGAGGGAGATTAGGAGTGACCCAAATGTCCAGCACTTTGGCTTCCGCTCGTTATTGCTGCTCGCCTTTCGTCATTTTACGCGAGCAGTTTCACGGGCAAGAAACAGAGAGCACGAGCACAAAGGCCACTGCGCGAATGCCCATCACTGTATATACTGGTAGCAGTCTCAAGGCTGCGTAGATATAAAGAAGCGTTTTCCCCCCAAAAGTTCTCAGATGAACCTAACTTCCTGTGCATGCAGGCTGATGACTGCGTTCTGCAGCCCTCACCTGGACTTTAAAGGGGAGTTATATATATATATATATATATATATATATATATATATATATAACACCACGCTGGTCCAATTGTATAAGGCACCCCCGCCGGTAGAAGTCGGGAGCTGATGCAAGCAAGCTGAACTGCGCGTTTCGGAATGATGCATCTCCAGGAATGATCACTTCCACCCAACATACCTTCATTCACATCGCACCCTTCGCGTTCCAACACTGCTATAAAAAATTATCCAAGCCTTAAGGCTACCTGGGGCTTAAGAACACAGTCAGCCGGCGGTTGTAGTAGTGGTTTATTATTAAATAATAAAAAAGAAGGGAAAGAGTGCGGCTGGCAACCGCTATCTGTAATCTGAAGCACCCCAGCTGCGGCCGGCGGGAAAGAAAAGGGGATAGGGAGAGGATAGCGAGGGGAAGTACACAGGGGAGCGATAGCAAGAAAGGACAGAGGGAGATTTGTACATTATTTACAAAATATAAAGAAGGACAACGAGTTCGTGTCGCTCGCGCGCAAGTGTCTGAGCACTAGGGTCAGCCGACTCGGAGGGCTTTCCTGTTCACATTCAGCACAGCCGCTGGAACGCTTTGCACACGCACAGGGATCTACCTGTACGACGAAGAGCACTTTGCAGAGATAATAAACTCCAAGCAAGACTATACAACGCAGCACTGGAAGACCACCGCGAACGTATAGACTGTCCACAAGCAGCGTGAGCTGCCAGCCACGTGCGTGTGTATGTTCTTGACGGGTCCCCGGGCAGCTAAAGTTCGTAGAGGCAGTCGGAGGGCTACCCGGAAAAGGAGCGTCAAAATTAAGGAAAAGCCGGCAGGTACGCTGCCGCTGCGCAAATAGACACGTACAGGGTAACCTTGTTCAGCGCCAAAATCCCGTTCCTGCCACGGACGGAGAGGCAACACAGAGAAAGACGACGAATAAAAAAAGAGCAGTGTAGAGAAGTCAAACGAAGCGCCCCTTGCAAACGCGAGTGTACATAAGCAACGGCAGCTGGGCTAACAAAACCCTGCGCCGCCGGTTTTGAGAAAAAAAAAAAAAAAGGCGCAAAAGGGAATGGCGAGGTAGAGAAGTTCGCCAGGTTGAGTATATATACATATGGCGGTCAGCTACCCCATGTGTCCTCTTCTTGCTTGGCCACACGCGGTAACCACGTGCGAGCTGCGCGCACACAAGGCGTGTGTCGCTGATTCAGTGTATATAGTTACGCGAAACAACGGCCGCCAGACCGGTCTGCCTCGTCGAAACATAAGGAAGCCATAGGTGGAAAGTGAGAACTTTGTGGCTGAGCCGAAACATACACAATGAAGGAACGCGGCAACGACGCGAAGAAGGACAGAGACTAAAAACAAAATGCGAGTAAAGCGCAGGCGCCCAGCTACAAGGCCGCGCTTGCTGGACCCGTATACACACGCGGATAGGTATCAGCAAGAAGTACACGGGCCTGCGTCGGATGTAATGGAGCCTGTAAGAATGAGAAACACATGCTTTCGCAGCTGCGAGCCTTTTTTCCAGCTTACAGGGCGAAACTAAAGCCATGTGAGCGAGCCACTGCAGAAGCAACGGGGGAAAGGAATCCGCGAGCGGCTTGCGAGGACTAAAGAAAAATAAAAACACGTTATTGGTGCCCAACAAACACGGCTGCAGAAACGAGGCGAGAAACAGAACAAACAAACAAAAAAATGAATAAAACACTCACGTCGTGGCGAGAAAGAAAGGGGCCCAAAGTGGACACCGCGCAGACGGGCAACATGCAGTATCAAAGCGGTTTCGCAAAGGCGACGAAAATAAGATAGGAAAATACAAAAACAAAAAGGCTGCGCGGAAGGAGGCGGCGCCGACAGGAGCGATTATTCGGATCACCTCCCAGGCCGTGCGAGGCCGCAAATCACACGGCCGAGTCGTCCACACGCACGCTGGTTAGCAATGGAAAGAAGAGTGGTAGGAGAATAGGGGTGGGGGTTGCGAAGCGCATTTGGAGGCTTTAGTGCACGGAAGTGTCGCCCCGTGTGTCCGTCCACGCATGCACATCTGCTGTAGTTTCAATCTTGGTCCACTCGTTGCTCCGTCCGCCGAACAGCCACCTTCCTACCAGAGCAGCAGTAGTGTTGGTGCCTCGCACGTGTGCTCCGCGATGCGTGAAACGGCGGCTGCGCGAGGCATGCCTGCTAAACCTACGAATGCGGCTGGCTTCACACGCGAACGGCAGCGGCCGCAGACGCAACAAGCGCACCAACTTGCACAGCGGGGGTGGTGCAACAGCCGTGCGCTCGGGAAAGGAGGCCTCCACACCGGAAGTTCTGCCGCACTACCGTCCGGAGCGAGCGAGTCTCGGCCGGTGTGCCTGGTGACAAAGCGGCATATACACCAACGTTGTACACACGGAACTTCGCTGACGGCACCACGTGGACGTGTGCAGTGCAAGAGAGAGTATGCAGCTCCAACGTTGCACCGCCGACTATGAAGCCAGAGCTTTTGCACGGTTCAAGTCGACTCGACGACTCCGCATAAACGAGCGACAAAGGTGTCTTCGTCAGTGCGGTTATTCTACGACATATTCCATTATCTTACTGCCAAAAAAAAAAAAAAAATAGAAACTACAGTGCATTGTATAAAGTTTTAATTTCAAGTATCTTGCTTGTATTTTGTGGTCCAATTCCTTACCTCATGTTGTAGGTTTTCTTTTTTGCAACGCCAGTTGTGATGGTGGCGGAAAGTCTCCGCCGCGAAAAGGAACATGCGAATGGTAAATAGGTTGGTTTGTGGGGTTTAACGTCCCAAAGCGACTCAGGCTATGAGAGACGCCGTAGTGGAGGACTCCGGAAATTTCGACCACCTGGGGTTCTTTAACGTGCACTGACATCGCACAGCACACGGGCGCCTTGCTTTTCGCCTCCATCGAAAAGCGGCCGCCGAGGCCGGGATTCGATCCCGCATCCTTGGGAACAGTAGTCGAGCGCCGTAACCACTGCGCCACCCCGGCGGGGCGCGAATGGTAAATAACTGTATTACTGGCATAATTTTATGGTGAGATTTTCGTTCCTTCTGTACGTCCCTAGCATGCCTTTATTTTTCAAATTGCTGAGCCACAGTGCCACAACATGCGGCGTCGCTGCCGCTGGCGTTTGTAACGGGGGCGCGGTTACCGTCAAGCCAATGACTTTACTGACTTTTTAGCCGCGCTCACAGTGCAACGATGTGGTGCTGAACGAATAAAACTAATTTGAATATGCAATGTCCTTCGAGAAGTGATCCACTCTTCGCCAAGTCTTTCATGTCGTAACGACGCCGTAGCCACGCTTTGTCTACTAGTGGCACGCAGACCCAAGCCCAACGAAAGCATGAGCTGTTGCAGTGGTTGGGCAAATGCCACTTGAGGTCTCCTCCCACGATGCTACAGCCTGTAGCAGCCTTGACGACTAGTAGAAAGCGCTCACGCACTAGCACATATCGAGACCCAAACTCTTTGGTGGGACTGCTGGGGCCTCGGTCCCACCCTGCAATCCCGGTTCACGTTACAGATCCACATGCCCCGCATTCGCGTTGCGCACAGCGCTTGGCATACATCTTGACGGAAGCTGGAGACAACTAACGTGAAGTCGCATTCATACGGTTGTTGTTGTTGTTGTTGTTGTTGGCGACAAAATATTTCGCATGTCGTGAAGCCGTGCGAATCAAAGTGCTGGCCATTCGCGGCAAGAGCTTCTTGCACACGACCCACCTCAGCTGATGGACAACGACTCACTGGAGTAAACGGCAGACGCCAAGAAGAGAAGCCAGAGAAGACACTGTTCAGAAATGCAACAAAGTCGCGCAGCTGAACAGAATGAGGACTCATGCAGACATCCATCGCTCCTGAACTGACCGGCCTTAACC
>NC_139344.1:321842826-321935326 GCF_055883805.1 Amblyomma maculatum | reverse complement strand
CAACCACTGATAAGTAATAAGCACTAGGACTACTATTTAAGACTATTACACAGTAGCAACGATTGATCTTGATTTTGATCTTGGATACAATCGAAAAAGAGCTCACTAGATGAAAAAAAAAAAAAACGCAGTCAAACTTCGAACATGACAACCGAGAAGCTTTTTTTGCGTAGTTATCGTGAGCACCCGTCGACGTTGCTGAATGCTTGAAATATCAACAAGCTCGAACGGGCGAGCAATGGCCGGCAGAAAATGATCCCTCGACTCGCGAAATCACTGTCGGTGGCGAAATCGTCAGCGGTAGAAATGAGCAGTAGCGTGGAGAACAGGAACAACGCGCAAGCTCGTCGTATACGCATGCTTCTCGGGTCGAAAAACAGCGAAAATTACGGCGTTTACGCCTCTCTGTCAGTCGTTCGGGAGCAGCGCGCGTGATTAGCGGCAGAACAGCAGTACAACCAAAAGAAAAAAAAACAAAACAAAGGGGGAAGAAATAAGAGACTCGAAGCAGGCTGCACACAAACGTCGGTAGCGAGCTTCGGGGCGGCTCGCAGCAGCAGCAGAGCGTCAGGTCCCCCACAATCTCGGATTCTTTTTCGCAGCTACCCAGGCCTCGACGGAGAGGGGGGTGGGGTCTAAATAAGTATACGTGTTGGCTCTCAATGCGTCGCTAAGTAGGCGGCGTCTACCGCACACCTGCAGCCCAAGCGCCACGCCGCCTCTTCCTAGTTCACCGACATCATCGTGCGCGCCGATGCAGTTGGAGCGCGCGAAAGTAAAAGGTGGCGGAGGCCGCCAGAAAACGAGTTTCCGCCACGAAATGAGCAGCACAGCTTCCCGGCAAATACCGGTCGCGTCAGGGAAATGCGGTGCGCGCACAGTGAATGCGCGGCCCTAGCATTTAGTTCTCAAGACGCCTGCAGCCGTTTCCCTATTGGGCTGCTCTTCTGCGGAGCTATAGCGCACATACGGGGCAAGCAGATGCAGCAAAGATGAGGAGCGGGAAGGGACACCCTTCTGGTTACCGGCCCTGATGTCGGGCTCTCAGCCATGCGTCACACTACGACGCCGAAGAGCGCATCGTGGCTACCACCTTTGGCAGAATGTTTAAACATGAGCAAACGCGCGGCGAAAGGATGTGTCACCTCATTTGCGAGATGAGACAGAAAGTCTCGAGCTGCTTTTTTTTCCCTTCTTTTCACCACCTATCCGAGTTAAAGTCTGCTTCAGAGCGGCGAAAGCCACGAGACAAGACTGTTTTCCCTAAATGCATCGTCACTGATATCGCTACTGTCATCATCGCGATCGTATACTATGATCATTATCAACTAAATACACCGTCAATGACATCGCTACTAAAATTGTCATTGTCAGTAATTACAGCGTCATTATCATCGCTACTATCATTATCACTAACTGCACCGTCATCATCGCTGCCATCCTCGCGCTAGACAAGGACAATTACAATCTGCTGCTGACGAGCTCGGTGTGGAGTAGTGGTTTGCGTGCTCGGCTGGGGATCGGGGAGATAACTGGTTCGATTCCTGGTGGAGAACATTTCCTGCGGACACTTCCGCCCACACCACCCATTAGCTAAGAAAGGCCTTAACTCGCACGCACACACACTGCATATTAAACGCACACAGCTAACAGCGACTGCTCGCTCAATATCGCTGCCGTCAGGAACTATGCAACTTCGCAATGCTTCGGAAAACGTCCTCTCATTATCCCAAGTGCAACGGCAAGCCGCAGTTGTCAGAAAAGGCCAGGGATACCCGGGCCATACATGGTCACAGAACGCATGGGAAGAACGAACGTTACGTTGCCTCCGGAAAAGCTCCCACCCAAGAGCGCGTTCGAACTCATGCGCGTCGTGGCTTCATCTGTACCCTGCGAACCATTCGCAGGGTGTGGGCGAATTGACACGCACGATAAGCGTGGACCTGCAAAGCCACGTGTGCCACTCCGAAGCCCAAAAACGGCTCACTTACCCTTTGAGCTATACGCAAATAAAAAGGCGAGAGACCAGAAGAAAAAAAAAATCGCGGAAGAGAGAGGGAGCCAAGTTGCAGCAGCAGCAGCAGCGGTCGACGCAACACGCCGGCTGAGCGCAGCCAGACAGGAGAAGCACCGCGGCCCACATCAGAAAGGAAGCCCTGTTGAGGGCCCGTCTAAGCCATTTAGACCTGCCCCCAAATAGGGCCCGCGTCTCTATGAAAGTAGTGCGCGGAAGCACTGCGCCCGCGTTCATTAGGGCAGCGACTACTGACCGCTAGGTTTAAAGAGAAAGAAGAAGGCGAGCAAAGTTTTCGAGAGCGGTCACGGAAGCGCGGTTTTGACCGCGTACTTTCCTCATCGGTATAAGAGGGACAGCTGAGTAACGCCCGAACAGAGAGAGTGACGACGGACGGACCTACCGACCCCACGGAACGTGTCACACCTGGCAGAGAAGGCGTGCACGGTGGCCAGCGCTTGTGGACTCTCGCACCGCGGCCTCACGGACAACGAAACACAAGGCCAGGACTGCTATAATTTCTGCAGGCTGCTTTTGCTGTCACCACGCCCCGAAGGTACCCGTACGGACTTTGCAAAACAAAACAAAAAATTAAATCAGGCAGCGAAAAATTGTCCTATCAAAGTTACAGTCGACTACATGTTGATTGGTGGAAGAATGCGGATATTTCCTGCTTCACGCATGCAACACGCTGATAAGAATTCAGAAATCAGGCCCCGCCTCGCGCTTACAATCCGCTTTTCCATCTCAGTTCCAACTGAGAAATTTCTTGCGCGTACCCCCTAGAGCAGCTCCTATATCCGCATTTCGCTCAGACGGCACATCGGTGCACATACGCAAGCAGAAACAGCGTTTTCGGAATGAGGCGACTACAGCGCTGTGTCTGTGTGTTGTATTCTTTCTGTGTCCTGTTTTAGCGCGCTGTTTCTGTTGAAAATGATGTACCAAGTGGCCCGGCAACTTTCTGGACTACACAAGGAATGCCTCAATGTGCGCCCGAAAAGGTCAGACTGCCCCGCACCAGGTAGCGCACCGGCCCATGACGCCAAGATGAGAGTCAACTGTGGCTCAAGTGCCGCGACGGCACCAGACAGCGTGGTCTTCCGCGCAGATCAAAAGACGGAGGGTAGCCGGGTTGTTGCGGCGGCTTCCTCGACGTCCTTCGGCTGTCACGAAGTAGCGGAGAGAAAGGGCGCGGGGGCAGTTTTGCGTGGGAAGGTCGATGAGTCAGCGAGGGCCAGGCATTCCTCCACACACTACTCGCGCGCAGCAGCAGCAGCAGCAGCTTTCTTCTACACCTGGGCTTCCCGCGGCTCAGGGCGGGCAAAGCACAATGCGCCGCCGTCTCCTCCGCCACAACCCGGTTTCAATAGGGCCTACCTGCGGCTGACCCCGAAAGTCGTCGATTAGACGGCGCCTCCTTATGCAACGTGTGCGCGCGCTCGGATGCCATGCTGAGCGCGCCCGACGAGGAGCACAGGAATAATGGATGGAAAGATATGGCTGCGCACACAAAACGGTGTTTAAAGAGGTTGCACGCAAGGAATAACACTGGTCCCGAGTTCCAAACGACACACACACACACACACACACACACACACACACACACACACACACACACACACACACACACACACACACACACACACACACACACACACACACACACACACACACACACACACACACACACACACACACACACACACACAGAGTGTAGCGCGTAATTCGGACAAATTTGTATTGCTCCCTTTCGTCGATTTTAGTGTACAGTTTCTGCTGATGATTCCACTCGATAGTCAATCAATCGCGAGAATTCAGACACATGCACAAAAACAGCCTGCCACATTCCAGCGTGTTCTGTTACCCCGAGACGGGATGTCGCTCCAGAACCTGGCTTCTAAAAATGGCCCATCCATGGGCCACGGACAACGCATTCTTAGCCGCCAAGAGCCTTTTGCGTGGGACACAATGGCAGTTGGCTGAACGAAGGGGAAAGCTGAGAGCTTTGAAGACTCTCAGAGCGCGCGCGCTGTGCAGGCCTATCTATATATGCTCCCCAGGCACGCAATTTCGGCGACAATAAAGGCCAGGCAAGCAAGGTTGACAGAAAACGGTCGCTGGGGCTTTCTAACTGCTGTGGCCACGCGAATTTCGTGCTCTGAGACGGTTTGTTTAATTAGAGTGGCGGTTATATTTTCATGTAGAATTTTAAAAGGAAGAGCGCGTTGCGTTGCGTATGACCCACTAATTTGTGTTCAGGAAGCGGAATGAAAAGGCGGTTTTAAAGGCGCTATGTGAAGCTTAAGCATCCCCTAATTTTTCTTCAGTGCACCAGCGTACAGCGGTTGTTTTTTCACGACTTTTGGAAGCGCTGAGGCAGACATACAAGTGGACGGAACAAACGCTTGGGAAGTGGTTCAAACTTGTCACTCCACTGTAAAAAGTTATCAGGCTGCTCCCTTGCACTGCACAAAACTACTATCGTGGGACGAGGCAAAGAACAGCACGAAAGAGATTTTGGAAGCCTCGCTAATTCACGGTTGTGAAAAGTGCGTCAGCGATGCATCAGTGACATCGCTGCAGAAAGAGTTGCTGTTTACGTGCAAAAGAAGTTAGCTGTTCGGACACGCTCCTCATTGTCTATTTAGCAGCACGCACACGTGGAAAAAAAAAAAAAGGAAAAAGAACGTTTGTCCCGTCCACTTTTCTCGTGTATGTCTGCCTCAGTGCCTCCAAAAGTTATGACGCGATACCAACTAGCCCAGCAAACAACCTTGGTTGCTTTTTCTATCGTCATTCGGTTATAGGCTGAACGCGGAGTACAAAGCTCCACAGAAGATACCCAAAAGCAGGTGCCGACCACAGGTTTCCCATACGAAGTAGCCAACGCGGGGAGAGGGGGTGCTAAACTGAGGGTGCCCAATGTGCGGTGTGGTCCTGCACACAAACTGCACAGCGCTGGATCATTAACACTGTTTACTCAAGCGCTTCGACGTCTTCTCAACACAGCGTTCCCAATTTAGTCGGACGAAATTTGGCGGGCTTAAGCGAAATGGCGCCCCTCAAAGATTGCTCCATTGCCGGATAGTGCGATACGTAAACAGTGCCGAGAACAGAGGAATGCAGACAGATGTGAAATGCGACGGTAAATCTTTCCCGTTCCAAAGCTTCGCAAACAACACGCCACCCTTCACATCTGATAGGAAGCGATGTTTCATTACGGCGCAAAGTCGGGACACAAAGTTAATGAGATCGTTGCCGTCGGCATGCGCGCAATGCAAAAGTTCATGAGCTACAGGTAACTTCGAAGCGCAGCAGCATGCCAACTAGAAATGGTATGTCAGAAACGACAGGAAAAGTCCGGGGAAGGTGGAGGGGGGGGGGGATTAAACGCCGACGCGTGACACAGAACCGCTATCCTACCGTCTGATATTAAGCCGATGGTCCAAATCCGAAGTGTACACTGATCCGACTCAACAGTTAGACGGATCACAAAGACTCTGAAACGTGTACTGGACCGACAGCGTCCGCCAATGCTTCACGTTCCCTCGGAAAATGTCAGCTACGACATGCGCTAAGTAAAGCGAGAGAAAAAAAGGAAAGAAAATATGTATACAGTATTTTAGCGGGACTAAAGAACAGCAATCGCGAACGCATCCGGTGCTCAGTGCGTTAACCGCATGACGCATAGTCGCGGCGTGACGCTCATCGATAGCAGCGGCAACGGACGCACTGCGCCTGCCTCACCGACGCTGCTTGCTTTTCAGCGCCAGCGAAAGGGCTTCAGCGGAAGGTGTCGCAAGCGCACCGCAAGGGCGCGCAGCCTCCTCCGCCAAAAGGAGCGCGACACGCTTCTGAAGCGAAGCAGGCGCAGATGCTGTACAAAGGCCAGCAAATAAAATACTGGCACAAACGAGGATTTGCGGCGGCCGATTTGTAAAATATGGATGGCTTTGCTGCTGCTGACCCTGAATGGGATAGCCAGACATATATATTCCGGGTCTGCGCGTCGTAACGCTGTTCACAGGGTGATCTTCAGTTTCCACGCTTGTCCGCAATGAAGAAGCTGCCCGTAACAGATCTCAGCACGCATGGCGGGACTGCTGCCCACCGCGCGGAAGAAACGCGCGCGCTTACTTTCAGCGGTTTAATTGACGCGTCTCTTTAAAATCTACTCCACTTCGCGGGACCGCCTTATGTACAGTGGACTGCTTTTTGTCTCCCTGTTTTTAAACTTCCGGCCGTTGACGACTGGGCAAGCGAGGAAGTGCCCGCGCCGCTACTTACCACAGGAGCACTTTTTAAAAGTAAGCAGAACTTGATGCAGCGTATATAAATCTATATATACGCTGCGTCATTATATAGATCTCTATAAACATTTCTAAATGACGTAATAAAACACTTGGCATACTCTTCGAAATGAGCGGGCCCGACAAACTCATGGCGCACGTGCTGCCCTCGAAGAAGAAATATCCCTCCAGTAGTTCCGTTATCTCACGCACCAACACAAGGAAGAGCGACAGAGAGAGTGATAGGCGTTTCCAGCTAGGCTGCAGCTAGACGCACAGGGGGTGCGGCGGTGTCGACGGCAGCGCGCAGATTATCGCCCCTTCCAGGCGCACCGGACGGGACTCTCGTGCAACGCCACCTGACAGAGGCGCGCGATCGAGCAGCGGAAAAGCGTACGAGAGAGCACACATACCCGTTTCTCCAGGAAGGACGCTTTCGTACACTATCATCGCAGAACTGGCTGAACAAAAATTGCGGACGCCGAGCATAACGCGGTAGCGTTAATGGCTGCCGTCTGTGCTGCACTTGTTGACTAGTTAGCGTACATTGTTACTAGCTTAACCACTAGTCTATTCACTTGTGTCTTCATTAGCTCTTATGTATTCGTTAGTATGCACTCGTAAGCTACTCAACGATGTGCATTACGACCACATCACATAGATACCTATGAAGAAGCTCCGCTCTAACCAAGCCGTATGCGGACATGTCTGCGCGGCCTGGGAATTCCTCACCCGCGAATACCATCTCACCACTCAGCCCAAGTGAGAAGCTCCTGCCGTGTTATGTGGTCCCCTGATGTCACACAACCCGACGACCAGTCCACGCACTCGTGGCACCTGTCAACTAGCACCTGCCGTAGCCACGCACGTGATTTTTCGCTTACGACGCCAACACCGATTTTTCTGCATAAGTGGACTTTCGACAATGACAAGTTAAAATTTTGCACTCGATACGCTCTGCTGCAGGATGCATGGGCGCGTAAATTTTGCGGCTTCTTAAAAAAGGCTGCAGGGTTGAAGTGGTCGTAGCTGGCATAAACGGCGACCAAGCTCACAGGATACTAGAGAGACGTCTTTCCTGCAGTAGAAAGTGATGACTACGAAGGCAGAAGAATGCTGAGGCAATTAAGTGCTGCCCGAATAAGAAAAGCAGTATTAAACATTCTCATTTTGTGCAACGGGCTTAACTACTTCCTACAATGAACCGATCTCCCAACTTCGCTTTCTGCCACCATCATCATATTTATGTCATACAACTGTGTCCGCTATGTCGCAGCGACTTCACTCGAAATGGCACAGCGGTAAACGATTAACTGGTACACATATCGAAAGCACTGGGAACGACGAGCAACTTTAAGCGGGCCAGAGTTTTGTTTGGCTAGTCATTTCATTGCTAGGGAGGCTAGGTTTAGCCCAGTTGGCATCGTTTGGACTTGTCTCAGTGGGCTACGACTGTGAGCTTCAGGCGAAGCATTATACGTATACCTGTGCGCAAGATTGCGGCCCCACCGAGGCACATGACTCGCGGTATATGAAAATAGTCAGCAAAGCACGCGGCGCCAGCATATTCTTGAAGCGCGCGATCGGTGCGTTACTCCGCGCGCAAATTGTTTATATTGCCTTCGCCGACTAAAAGTGAAACGACAGAAAACGCGGAAGCGAACGATCGGATCTCGCTGCCCGCTCACTCTCCGGGGAGCTCACTTTGATCTCCGACGCGACCAGGAAGACAGCGCTCTTTGTCGGCGCGGATGCATTCGTTTCCGCCACAACGCTGCCCTCTCTTTCACTGAGCGGAGTTGCCGAAAAATTCGGATGACAATTTTCCAGCGAACAGAAACGGTAAGGAGAACACAGGAAACGAAACAAACATCAGTACAGCTCGCACTGCGGCATCACGAGTACATGCACCCGAAGGCAATATATGCGGAAGCATATAGAGTCGCTCGTCCGACGAACCTGCAGCGGTGACAACGCCAACAGCTCCTCGACCACGCCTCCGTACCTTCCGCTCCCATACGTAAGGTCCTCCTGGATGCCCGAACACAATTCGGGCACAGCGAGAGAGCTACACACGCGAGCAGACATCCGACATCAGAATTCGCAGTGTCCAGCCGGCCTCAACTCATCGGCACGAATTCACACTCTCGCCCAGAGAAGGCGGCGGCAGCAATTCTCGCCAGCGGGCGCTCGTGACAAGCTCGTTGGCCCTCGTAGTGAACGACGCTTGGCTGCTATAAACGCGTTTGTGCGGAGCGCATTGTAGATGAGATGCTCTCCGGCTGAGGCGGTGCATTGTTCTCGAGCACGAAGCAGCTCTGCAACTTCCTCGACGCGTATACGCGAAGCACGCCCATTGAGCAATAATAGGGGAAGCACCGGCGCGCCGACACGAGGGTTACGTCACAGACGTCCACTCAACACGCGTGTGCAAGGTGGTACTGCGAAGACGAAGCGGCACGTTGTCGATGGGCTCCCTCTATATTACTGCTTTTTTTTTTTTTTTTTCCAACGCAAACGCGCGTACGCACTTCTCTTTGAACTCAGCAGGCGCGCAACACTCGCGGTTCAAGAGCGCGGCGGCGATCAGCCTCCTGCATGTCGTTATGCACGCGGTCAGTTCGGTCGAGAGCGCGCCTGCGTAACCGTGACCGGCAGCCGGCGTGCTCGACGAACGGGAGTGAGGATGGATGAAAACAACAATAAAGCACGCAGGCAGTCCAATTCAGCCGACTCTCAAACCCGTTCCTGACCTGCTGGCGTAAAGCAGAGGGCCAGTTTCTCGTGACGACCTTGAGCACTGAATGTAGTGAGCATTGTCGAGGGGAAAAAAGAAAGAAAAAAAAATCCAGTGTACGATGCTTCTGTCAGCGATGTAACTTTTTCCACGAGCTCGCAACAGTAGAGCGCCTCTCCGGAGAGGTATGATGGAGATCTCAGTTCGAACAAAGACGGACACGGAAGAAACACCAGACGGAACAACGCTGTCCCGTCTTCCTCATCGTTCCTGCCCTCTTCGCTTTTATTCGCTGAACACATTTCGCAACAACCTTGATCAACTGGCATAGAGGCCATGTTTTGCAGTATACGTGTTCCCAGGGCCGGTGCATTGTTACGGGCGCGGGCAATTTGTCACGAAAGGGGCGCTGTAGCATTGGAGCATGCAGCGAAGTTAAACTTCTGCCGCTCACATAGGGAAACGAGTGATCAGGTCAGCTGTACATTACCGTGAAGCCCGCAGAGTGCCGATAAAAAACGGTCAATCAATATTTCTATTTTGCACAACGATGACGACCACGTCCTCTATGCAACAGATCTCATTTGTGACAGCGAAACGCCAAAATCTACAGTAGCGCACTGCACGAGCCTTTGATACCCGTCGCTTTTCCTTCCCAGTAAGCAACTGTTTAGCTACATGGCCCTCGGCTGCCACCTAGTCTAGGCAGCCGCGTGTTCTACGCAGTATGCGGCCGTTCAGCCAGCAAAACAGCTGCTGAGCACACGCAATTGGCAGACGCATCGGACGTCGGATAATTCAACGGCACTGTTGGACTTCCACTGTCACTATACAAGTGTTATAGCCGTTCGGCATAGGCACAGACTGAAGAGCATGTGCTAGCGTGAAAACGGACAATGACGAACGAAACTTGTAAACGTTCGCAAGGCTGCATAAGTGCAGCCCGACACGATTCAGCAACCGTGGGCCACCACTACCACCATTACCTTCCTCCACCACCAACCCACCCACATCTGCGGCATGAAATGTTCAGCGCCTGCGGTGCCGAACGGGCGCCAGTATACTATAGCCAAACACTGCTCCCTTCGAGGTCCTCCTTGGAAGCTTCAAGGATCTGTTCATTGAATCGTCTCAATTTCTCGCCTTTCTCGATATACAACCGTACATACCACCCACGTCGAAGCTTTCCGCCACCGTCGCATCCCTCCCTACCCTCATTTTTCGCATAAATCTCCGAGCGTCACACAAGACTTTCCCGGCCCACCCTATGAAGTACACCTCAGAAATCGGCAGGGCGGCGACCACGACGCCCAACGCAAAAATCCGAGGCGGCGCAACAGTTTTGCGTGGAACGGCTGCCTCGATATAGTAGTCTCTCATGGAACAACTCGGAAGCCTAGCAGGCGCGCCACGACGCGGTTACGGGAGCGTGACACATCACGGAACCGTCTTGCGTCGCAGCGCCGATCCCCTTGGAATGAAAAACACCTGCGCGCGCTCGCGATCGCGCATGCGGGCGATTTGCGTGCCGCCCCTTTCACCTTGGTGGCCGTGCTTCACCTGCGCAGCTCGCAGCTGGTCTGAGCGTCCTAGGCGCGCACTTATCCCCGACCCGTGGCTGCTGCGCACTCCGCGCAAAGGCAGCAGGACTCTGCACGAAAGACAAGCGGATGCCGCTCGAGTAGGACACGCGCAACCCCGTGATCGGCCGGTCAGGGCGTATACTACACGAACAGATCCGTCATCGAAAATACCTTCGCTATACAAAATCGTCAGCAACATCAGGGCGGGGGATCCTCCCACCCACACTGCACATTTCTCCATTTCCTATAGCTTGCAAGGTGAAAAGGGCGCGCTAAAGGTTTTGCGTGACGAAACTGAAGCCCAACAATGCCACATGCGCTGTAACTGAGTGAGAGGACATGTCTACCCCACTATTTATCGTCGGAAAGACAATGACGATGTTGGGATCGCACCGTACACTGACGGTACTGCAAATACAACCGAGGGGTATATACGGGTTCTGCCTCGTATATTCTGCCGCCTCTGCAACAGTTTCTCCACTGGTGCCGTTTAGACGAGGCGCCAGAATTCCAGATGTTGCAATGAAGAAGGTGCGCCCACGCCCAGCTTCGGGCAGAAAAGCATGTAGACCGCATTATACGCGCACATGTACGCGCTGCGCGAGCGACGCGATGAAATGAATAATTTTGTCCGCTTTTTTTACGAAAACTACTGAGAAAGAAAGGGAGGCATATTTTTCAACCATACTTGTTGTAATCGTGCGTGTCAGTGAAGCGTTCCTTTCCTGCTTCTAGTTGTACATGCGCAAAGCGTACAGAACATATGAGTAATATAGTTTCCAATCCACTACGCCTGTAACAAAAAGTATTTCCCGCCCACCGAGGTTCAGCTTAATAAAGTGGTGAAATGAGTGTGAGGTCAACGGCGAGCAGAACCCGCCCCAATACTGCCCCAAATCGCTACGGCTCTATCGCACAAATCGGGTCACCGCTAGAATGTGCTCATGAAAATTCAAGACGAAATGCCCGTTTCCCGCCCTCCACTTATCGCCTCGTGGCGAAATCGGATTCCACAGCACCGTCAAACCTGGCACATAGCGTTAATATACTGCGGCAGGGACCGGACGCGATTTGCCCGCTTCTCGCCTCAACGGTGTTCGTGAGAGGACCTAGACAGAGGTTGAAAGCCTTAACCGATAATGAAAAATGCGCCATTTCAGAGCACAACAGGCACGCAATGTTGGCACAACGAGCGAAACGAGTCCGAGTGGCCTCGACGACCTTATATACCGCAATCGACACAGCAAAAACATCGAACAAAATCGCCAGACTAACGTCGTCGACGTTGCGTGCTGTACGCAAGCTGGCCAAATTTCCAGCGCACACGCGGTCAGCCGCTGACGTTCATGACGCAAGCCGCCTGCCGCAAGGAAGAAAAAAAAAAAATAGCGGAGTAACAGGAAACGGTTCCGGCCATTACCGATCTAGCAGAGCGCTTTCGAATGCTTCCGACGTCCGGGGGAAAGTGGAGCGACCCCGCGACAGAGGGCCTTTGTCTGAGGATCTCAATCTATAATTCGGCTCGCCTCCGGAAGGGTCGTGCACGGAGCGAAATCGCGGCGGATAAAATTTTCGGAAATAAGCGGGCGTATCTGGGCGAGTTTAGGTCAAGACGCGGACGATCGGGGCCCTGGTGAGGGATGACGGAATGTCACGTTATACGTTCCGTTCCGTATCCGCGGAACGAATTCAATGATTTCTTAGACCCCACGGGTGTGTAATGCATGTCACCGAACAGCAAATGTCCCGTCGAGTGTGGACGGGACCTCACACTCATGCAATGAAATGATGCAGTTTCACAGGTACGCCGAACATGTTAATGAGTACATATACATGCAGAATTGAGTACGCTGTTAAATACGATTGTGCTTAGTTAATGAAACTGCAGTTCAACGCTCACAATCTTACGGGATACAATGGAACAGTCGTATACGCGATCGAAAGCCAAGCAAACAGTTCGATTTCACAGAGGACACACAAATGTTGCATATATACCCGCTATCCGCATGATACAGAGCGTTACATGAACAGTAAGCTGAAAAAGCTCTGATATACGCAGCAGCCGTCGAGAAACTGAATTGCCTTCAGGCCGCACGCATGCGCAGTCAAACGACGCACTTCTTATTGCCTGGTCCACCGTAACCACGCGACTAGCTCTCGATTCCGGCATCTAGGGAGTGCTCCTTCGCAATTCCCCATGAAACCAAACATCGAAAATAGTTCTCCATCGCCGTCGACATGATCGAATTCCTCTCGTCATCGATCTGCACTCAATTCCTCACCGAAATCAGCACGAAAGAGGAAGCTTTGTGGCAAGCAGCAGCCAGGAAAGAGAAATGAAGCCTGGTTTGTCAATTTCGGCGCTGGCATCTCTCATGCATCTCAGGAGTGCGCAAACTTCGGGCCTCGAGACTCAATTTCAAAGCGGTGCTCGCGGCAGAGAGGCCAACGTATGACGAACTAGGAGACGGCGAACCCTCGGATGGTAGAAAATGACCAGCGCCACCAACCTCGTAGAAAGACGCGCCGCAGGCTCTCATGTCTCGGTTGTGCCTCCGGGAAGAGGTGAAGGGATGAGACACACGCTGACGCCGCACCACCCGGGCTTGTAAGCAGCAGCGGTAATCGTTTCCCGCTTATCCCATCAGGCGCGCGCTGAGGCGCGTTCCAGCCGCAGTAACGCGGAAGGCGCGAGGGGCACCCACGTGAACGCACGCACACACACAGCAGCGCCCAGCCGTCGGCCCCAACGGGGTACAGCGCCGCCGAATTGGATCCAAGTGCCTCTCGACCGCCGGCAGCGGTTCGGCCCGGCCGGCTCGCTGCACGGACCACGCCCCCCGCTCCATTGCGGGCCAGTGCACGCGAGAGAGAGGTTAGGGGAGAGAGGTTCGCCCCCCCCCCCCCCCCCCCTACTTACCCCTCTACAGGTGCCCCCCCCCCCCCCCCCCTTAAATTCCCCGGGCACCGACAGTGGCAGTGGTGCGGGTGGTGGTCGCGTCAGCAAAGCGAAACTATGTCACCTCGCCGCAGCCGCCGGCGGTGCCGCGGTCGTAGCAGAGTAGCGCGCAGTTCCGCTGCGCCGGCCTCGGTGGCCTGTGACCGACCAGCGTCCTTTTTCCCCTCCTTCCTCTCCTCGCGTCAGCGCCTCTGGCGAAGGCACAACCAGGGAGAGAAAAACGAAGCGCGGCCCTTTTATACATGCGTACACGCACGAGCACCAGCTTTCCTTTCAGCGGGGCCAAAAGACGTCGCCTAGGCGTCCGAAGAAAGCGCTCGAAGGCCCATGCGCCATTGTGCGAACACGGACGCCGTCGGTGCTACGTTTCAATTAACGCGATAACCGCGCACACAGTTTTGCGCGTTGAAGCCGAAAAACCGGTTTAAAGAACACAGGCCTTCTCCCTCCTCGTCGCGTCTGCGCAGACCCTTTTGTTTTGGGGTCAAGACAAGGGAGACCCAGTGCCCGGCATGAAAACTAGGAGGAGGAAGATCAACGACATTTACTAAGGGATGCTTGGTGCAAAACAGGTGGAGTATTCACTCAGGTCCCATGTGTCCCTGGCCGAAGCTGTGGAGATGGCGATGAGCGCCTCCTGGGCTTCCACGGTAGCGCTGGTCAGCCGGGGAAAAAAGTGCGCTCCCTCGAGACCGGCCGCGGCCGGGATTAGCACTACTCCATGTCCGCATTGGGCGGGCTTAGATAGAGCGCGTGGTTTACTCGTGCATGTCCACGATATGAAGTAAGGCAGAGGTGTCTCCGCACCATGCATATGCATCCAGGCATAGTGCTAGGTGGAGCCGGTGTTGATGGTGGAGGCTGGGAAAGTGAGAGTCTTGAATTCAGTGGATTCTGTAGGCATCCGGCGGTAAAAAGTGTTTGTGAGAAGGGGGCATCTGCGTTGATTGAGTCGTAAGGTCTCAAGGCGCCTACAGAGTGGGTAGAAAGTGGGTACATGCCAGAGCTGCAAGTCTCCGCCTTTTCGGTGAAATCGCAAGCTAGCCTATCAAGGTTTGACGTTGCCTTCGAGACCGGGGGCCAACATGATCATGGTACAAAGTAGTGACCAAAGTGCAGGTTTGGAGCTGTTGGCGGAATGACACGCAGCCTGCTAGTCAATGAGAATGTGAACGGGTTGTGGATTCTGACGGCTTATTGTAGAGGTGCAGATTATACGCCGTGTAGAACATTTACCTTGTTTATGTCTGCATGAGTGAGGCGTTGGTCGGGCAGGCCGTATTGGACGCGGCTTATAGCAAGCCCTGTGACCAGGTAATGGATTTCCCTCTCACGCATGCATGCCCTCATCTCTTCATAAGTGATTTAGACACACCCATGTCTGGGTTTTGGAGGTTAGCTCACAGACAGTACCGATTGTAGGTGGAAAGTGCCTGCCGAAATAATGAGTGCGGTGGGTGGCTAGCCGCGTCTAATCATTGTCGAAAGGGTGGGTAACGGTCTGTGATGCACGTTGGGTCGTTGCTGAGGAGACTAAATTCAAGGTTTCGCTCCAACTAAGCCGGCTGAAGTGCACGTATACCTGCACCCAGCATTGGGGCAATTAATAAACTTTCATCAAACAAAGTATTCACGGCATTTCACTCCCCGCACCCATTTCTCTGTCTGTCTCAGGCACGAGCCCACACAAGAGACCATCAAATGAGTACACAGGAATGTATCCGCCCTCCGAAGCACGGCTCACGCCTCCCCTGTTTGCCAAAGCAAACAAAACGCACAGAAACCACAGTGGAATGGATGCACGCGTGCCCTGTTGTTGTTGTGGCTGTAGGAAGAAAGAAAAGAAAATGCACGGGCCTGCTACTGGATCTGTAGCTGAGCCACCTCCGCTGCCTCGTGGGGACAGAAGAGAAAATAGACAAGAAAAAAAAAAAGACGAGGGAGAGAAAGACGCGCGCAGCAACAGCCGTCGTCCACCACCCCCGAAGTGGTGGCGGGTGCAATGACGGCCTACAACAAATAAAAATCAGTGGCTGGCTAGCCCCCGCCGCAAGCGGCGTTGACCTACCGTCCCAGCCTATTAAATGTCCGCACGCTCGGACTTCAGTCACGGAAGCTGATGCGCGGTTAAGCGACGCAGCAGAGTCCAATCAGCGAGCGAACGAATACACTTTAGCATATCGACGAAATGATGCTGAACCCCGCCTATGCGCCACGAAGGTAAACGAACTGCGCGTGCCAGTTCAACTGGGACACCTCGAATAAAAGCCTCGCAAACGCGACATGACAAACTAGCCTTAATCTGATAGCACTTTACGCAAGCAATACATCCTCTCAAGGGGGAGGTCGGATTAAGAGTGAGCACGTGACCAGCAGTTGAGAAAGTTTGCAAAAAAAAAAAAATGCGAGCAAGGTAAACTGGGTACGCACGTCCACTAAACGAAGATCCGTTTGTAGGCTTCGAGATTTTAACCTTGGCCGTAATCGACCCTTACCAAGCCTTTACACGAATCCTGACCGCTTGTAGTCAACAATAGATTACGCCGATAGCGGACGCATCGAATATGGGACTTCGTAGAACTTTACTTCAAAATCCCGGTGTGCATCAATCTATAAACAAACGTTTTCCGCCGACAAGGGCGCAAACGCAGGACAGCAGCAGGACCGAGTGCGTAGATACCGACAAGGGCACCGCGACGGAAGGAAAGCGGGAAAAGAATTGATAGCGAAGGCGCGTGCCCTTCCGATGACCTTGTCCTCTTCCACTAGCGCTCTCTGGCACTTGCGCAAACTTGTCCTCGTGTGCATAACCATTTGTCGCTTTTCGTATTCTGCATGCCGTCGACTTTGCCGATCGCACCATCACCGCAAGCAGCACGTGAAACTAGAGAAGTACGGGGAACAACTACAGCAAGGCGACGACGCGTAACAACGCAGCATGTCATGGAGACGTCATGCCGAACCGCGGACAACTCTTAACGAAGGATGCGGAAAGGGACTCGGGGCAAAAGCGGAGGCAAAGTGGCGCTAACCACGGAGCGGTGCACAATCAATTTTTTTTTTTCCTTACCACCAGTGACGAACGGACGGACAAACATCGCCACAGGGAAGGGAGAGGAAGGACGGAAGAAAAAAATCGAGGAAAGACGGACCCACTCTCAAAAAAAGAGAAACCTCCGCGAACGATTCTGGAGCATTCCTCTCCTCATTCTACTCGTCTTTCGCGTATTTTGCTTTGTTTCCTCCAAAAGAGAAAGGCCTCGATGCGTGCACACAGACAGGCGGGGACGCTGAGTGGAGACCAACGCCGTGGGAACCAGGAAGCCAGCGGACGACGGACGGAGAGCACGAAACAGCGCGCCCGCACAACACACGCGACACAGCACAATACACGCATATATAGTCAACGGAGCCCGCCGTTACCGCCACGCGAGTGTTCCGTGATTGAGCGCTTGCACGCCGAGGCGCTCACCATTACGCGCTTACAAGGGAAACCCTGCATGCGGTTCACCAACAGTGCGTGCATGCTGTATTGGATTTTACGGTCAAACTCAATCAAACGTGCCACAGGAACTGGAGGTTTAACATGTTACGTTTTGTTTTCCGCTTTCGAGGAACCACATTTTGGACTGCGAAGATGCGGATTTTTTTTTATTTCGAAACGAAAGAAGCATGAACGTGCCGACGGCTCGCATGGTGTAAACAGGGTCGCCGGATGGTGAAGTTCAGACGCGTCCCGCTATTGAGCCCAGACACGCTCTGCCTCGATCAAAGCCCTTCATCCCGCGACGAGACATCGTAAAAGGCTTCCATCGAGCAGACACCGAAGCAGGAAGCTAAGCGCTTCAGAAAAGTTCTGCGGGCAATATGTTTGCGATCAGTTTGAAAGGGCAAAAAAGAAAAAAAAAAAAAGAGAGAGAGAGAGAGAGAGAGAGAGAGAGAGAGAGAGAGAGAGAGAGAGAGAGAGAGAGAGAGAGAGAGAGAGAGAGAGAGAGAGAGAGAGAGAGAGAGAAATGAAAAGGCTGCGACGAGCTACAAAGCAGGCTAATAATTTTTTTCGAGGCATGTCTTTGGACCCCTAATATTGCTATAGCCGTTGACGTCTGTGAACAGGACAGACAGCCCTTAAAGAATTACACCGACTAGTTTGATCAACAGATCGTAAACGGTGGTTTCGGTAATGGCCTGCAGGAGCGCAGTGCCAAACAGAGAACATGCGCACACTGTTTTGCTGACAATGCAACGCTGCAGTAGGCAAGCGTACTGTGCGCATGCGCGTATTTTAGTCCGTATCGCCGCTGCGCAGTCCTACCGTCCCTACCGCTTGGTCGGCGCCACCTAAATAGTATTAAATCGTACTACCAAATAAAACGACTCAGTGCCGTTGTCCGAATGGTTCAGTTTTACAACCCAGGATTACAAACGTCAGTCGTCGCTGAAGCGCGCACAATGCAACGCATGAAGATACTATTACGAATGTGTTAGGATGCTATTAGGATCGCGGCGCCCACTTACAACGAACGGAGCAACATACGGTATATACATGTATATGGGCAGGTCTCTCAACCACGCGCAGACGCATGCTTGCCACTGCGCGGGTACTAAACGCGCACGTACACGTGCAGTGTATCACTTCTCTGTTAGTGGTAAGTTGCACTAAACTTCCAGAAGAGATAGCCAGAGACGACTGCCAGAAAGTCGGTGCGAAGAGAGTCGCAAAGCCCCGCACTCACCGCGTGAAGCCTGCATGGCAGAGAGGACGGCGCTGTTTGTGAGGTGCGAGTGACAGGCTCGACAGTGCCCGCGGTCGGCGTCCGTCGACGTCGCGGGTCTCTCCGCCAAGTTCATTGTGAAATGACCCCTCCCCCCCCTGCTGCCCTTCAGCCAACCGCAGCTGCAGGTGATCATCGGCAAAAACAGCCGCGCTGCACAGCCCATCCTCGTCCCCCTCTCCGGAGATCAACGCAATTGCTTCCCCCTCCCAGACACATACAGACTGCGCATAGGCCAGCGTGGCTGGAGTGCGGTGTACCGGTGACCAAATGAACCGTGTCTCCGTCCGGGCCTCCCACATTTTTTCCCTCGCTGCGCGATATTGTTTTGCACAAGTGCACACGTGCGATCAGGCTATTATGCGCGTCGCCGATGACGGCGCGACCTTTTCCGTTCAGCGAGGTCGCCACGTCCGTCCCGATGGCCGCCGTCGGTCACGTGATTTTCATGCCATGCATGAGATTGAGAAGCCATGCTGCACTGCATCAGGCAGTGCGTGTTGCGCTGGCATGCGGTTTCGGTATATATGGCCGTCAAAGACACAAGGTTCACACAAACGGCGTCATTCGACGCAGGACGCCCTTCGCACACTGTAACCGCTACTGATGACGTCACCTATGTTTCCGGTAAAAGAAAGGCAAAAAACCCAATCAGTGCGGCAATCTCCTCTGCGAAGGACGAAATGACGTTTAGAAGCACAGTAACGCCGAGCAATTTACACGTGAGCGCTGCAGAACAGCCGCAGTGGTTCAGTGGCTTCGCCGAAGCCCAAGAATCTGACCATACAAGGTCGCGAGGCCAAACTGCACTGCGCACTGCTAAAAACGCCAAAGCGCTGTGCGATGTCGGCGCACATTAAAGATCCCCACGGTGGTCGAAGTTATTCCGGAGCACTCCACTGCGCGTCGAATCTCATAGGTCAACACGCATTTTCTGGATGTAAACCCCACAACCCGCCAGCATTTGGGGCCAATAACTACGCCAGCGCTATGCGGGAGTTATCAAGGCGCTGCGCTGCGTGCAGCATTCTGTCTGTAGCATTCCTCTGTACTTTTAAGGGGGCACTATCGGTTAACTTCTCTTCGCACTACATGCACTGCCCATGCACATTTCTTTTCCACCAGGATGTCATTAATTCAAATTTTTGCCTTCCGTACGACTAATAAATTTCAATAGGCGATCTCGTGCAGCGTTCTTCGAATCCACAAAGGAGCGCAATGACTCTAGTAGGACCGCACCGCCGCGGTCCAGTCAACTCAGCACCTGAATCTAAACCGTCCATTTAAACAGCTCTTTCGTCCGGGTTTATAGTTTAGATGGTTTACAGCCCCAAAGCGACTCACGCTATGAAGGACGACGTAGTGGAGAGCTCCGGATAATTTCGATCCCCTGAGAGAGCACGGACGCCTTTCAGTTTGCGCCTCCATCGAACAGCGGCCGCGGTGGCCGGGATCGATCACTGGGGTCAGCAGTCGAACGCCTTAACCACCCAGGAGCATCTGCGGAGGGGGGCTGCTCTTCTATTCCGCGAAGCAAGAAAACGTGCTCCCGATGATCAACTGGAAGTCGCCGTAAAAAAATAATTTCCAGACCGTTCCCGTGAATGCTTGCTACTAGGAGGGAAAAGTAGAACTGTCGGCGATATTCAGAGACTACTGACAGCACGAACCAGCCCTGCACAGTGATGTTTACGCAATAGCTTATGCAGCTCGTTCAGTCGAAAAGGCGTCGCCGTAACCCAGAATTGAGAAACGCGTGCCGGATTAAATACCCACACGATTTCTGATCGAAATAGTGACGCAACCGTCCTTTGTGACGTTTTCAGGTCATACCATTTGGCTTCCTATTTAGGATCAAGTCAAGTTGGAGCCTAGTTTGAGTAGGGATTCGAACCGACGACATATGCATACCTCCAACTGTATGCCGCTCATTGTGACCGTTGTCCGCGCCTTCCTTCCTTCCTCCAAAACCAAACCAACTAAGGCCGTTTAGCCATCCCCTCAATGCCGAAAATTCGCGGAATGAAAATGCGGTGTTACAGACGACTCGTTAGAATGAAGCTTAAGCGACATCCTACATATTTCTTTTTCTTTCTTATTTTTTTTCCCCCCTGCGGAGAACAAAACTGCAACACCGCATCCAACGACGGTGCTTAAGTTTAAGCACGTTCGTACAGTTAACTCTTCTCCATATTAACACTTGACCAACTCAATTTTTGCACTGTAAATGTAATGCCCGTCATGGTGTCTATATTTAAACCAAAGGGAATTAATTAGATCTTAGTCAGTTCAGTTCAGTTCAGGCGTTCAGTCGTGTCCGACTCTTCGTGACCCTATGGACCATGTCACGCCACGCTTTCTGGTCTCTCACTATCTTCTTAACATCACATAGCTTCATCTGCAATGCCTCGAGAATGCCATCTAACCATCGCGTTCGCTGCCTACCCCTTCTCCGGCGACCCTCAACCTTTCCCAACATCAAATCTTTCTCCAGCGACTTCTCATCAGATGACCAAAGTAGCTGAGCTTTAACTTTAGAATTTGACCCTCCAATGAGCAGTCAGGGTTTATGGTCGACAATATCGACTGATTTGATCTTCTGGCAGTCCAAGGAACTCTTAGTCAGGGATCCTTAATTTCGTGACCGCGGAGCGTGAAATGTGCGGTTCACTATGAGGCAACTGCCCGTTATATCCTGCCTGGTGCGGCGACTGTCCGCCGTTTGAAATGACCCACCCTCAGCCTAGGCAGACCACTGCTCCAGCATGCGACGACAGTCGCGCAACGCAGCTGGGCGACGGAGCGGCGGGAGCAGCGCAATCGCTCGGCGGGCGCGGCTAACGACGCCGACGAGCCGCCGCGACCGAGCGGCGCCGCCAGTCGCGGAATCGAATCGATGCTACTACGTCGCGACGGGGAGACACACGCGCGTTCGTGTGCCGCGACTTTGACAGTCTGCTCTCGAAGTGCCGCGACTCTCAGGTGGAACCGCTCCGCTATAGCTGCTGCGTTTGCGAGAAGAGGCACTTGGCGAAAATGCTGACGTCGTATGTGCGTGAAGACGGCCAAGTTAAGTCTCCGTCCTGCAGAGGTCTTGTCAGGTGCCAACGTACCTGTCTCCGCCCTCCCACGAGGCAACCAAGTGACTTCGAAGTCAAATGGAAAGACGCTAGGGGGAAGGTGACTAGTCATGAGTGACAGCGACATGCTGTACAGGCGATATTGGCGACCAAGAAAATTTGTCGCATGCAGTCTGATAACATATGTCATTTCGTCAACTACCTTCGTAACATGTTATTTCGGGCTAAACAGCACCAAACGTCAATCTGCTCTGTTTTATTAGACAAAACTAGACAATTTCCTCCCACTGTTCCGTTTCGCAAACAGGCACGGTTAGCCTCTATTGATGCCCCATATCTAGACACTGATATAAATATTGGAGATACTGCCAGCAAAGATAATACTCGTATCCGCGAGCGAAGAGTACGAGAGCGATGTGTCGATGGTTGACATTTGAATACAGCCGCAACTCCTTGAAAAGGTGCAGTGGGTACCGCTTTTTGCGATGGGGAAAGGATAGAACAGCCGTGACGAGGAAGAGCAACTTTGGCACGCGGACAGCTACGTCGCATGTGACACGCAGCAAGAAGAATCGCCAACCATGAAATGAAGCCCACAATGGTCCAACAGCTTCCGTAAGCTATTTCATCGACAACGACCATAGGCAAGAAAGAAAAAAATACACGCTAGAGAGCAGCGCAGACACGCAAGCTCGACTTATGTTTTCTATAACGCCATAGAGCGCATTGTTACTCCTCCTTGACGAAGTGTACGAGACAAGGCGAACAGGTTGTAGCTCCTCCAAGGCATATGGAAAATATAGTTACCGATGGTAGCAATATATTGGGATAAGCGAAACCACGCTCAGCACAAATACACGCCGAAGAGAGATCAATTCGTCGCACAAAAGCATAGGCTCCAGGGTCTCAAATCGCTGGTGGTCATCACTTTTCCCCGATCAAATCGCAGCGCGCGGTGGTGATTACAGAACGTAAATGGCAAAAAAAGAAAAAACGAGCGAAACCTCGTACCGTTTAACAAACTGCCAACCGCAGCGCGGCCGTACGCGCAAACCAGAGCCCGCTCTTCGCTCTCTTTCCGGCCCACGCCACCAAAGTAGGTCCGCGAGGCAGATCGGCGAAGCGTACACACGCAAGTGCTGCGCACTGACAAATACAGCATAGAAAACGAAGGAGCATCTTTGTTGGTCGCTGCCAGTCTGCATCGCCGAGGCGCCAGTGAGAAGAAAACGACGACGCGGAGCGCGTCTTCCAGCGCACACACGCGCGGAGAAAATCCTGTCGCCCCGTGCGGCTACCTGTGCGGCGGGTGCCGAAAGCGCAACCGCGGCTGCGCCTCAGTGTGCATGTAGAGCGGAGCTGAGGAGCCTTTTTTTCGGGCGACGCGTCGTCGGCCATTTCGAGGGCCGCCTCCGCGGGCGTCGTCGTCTCGTGGTGCCTTTGTTAGCCGCACGAACGAGATTATCAGTTTGAGGCGAGCCAAGCGTGCACCGCAGACAGCCCATGTAACACACCGCCACGGTGCAAGAATACTTACACCGTGCACACCACGCAAAGGTCCCCCCCCCCCCCCCTCTCTCTCTCTCTTGCAGGGGAGGGGGTGAGAGCGATTATTTTGCCACATCAGAAAGGATGAACATCATCGCGCTAGCCAGCTATAAGGTTCATATGAAAACAGTGGTCGGCACCTTTCCTCTGAGGTCGTCCGTAGTTGTTCCCGAGCACCTGACATGCATAGGAACCGACCTGCCATGCGCCCGCCACCGCGGTGCAGCAGCTACACTGGATACCTTGGCACACACGCAGCATTTTCCAAACCGAAGCTACACGGCAAACTGAATTTGCTAGGAAAGAGCAGAAAAACATGGGAACATTAGAAGGCGTTTATGGTCATGCACACTGCGCTGGACTGCGGTTCTTGCGCAACGCTGCCACTTTGGTCGAACGGACAGATATCAACGCGCGTGTCGCCTGTTTTCAAACCTTCCTCAGAATTAGGCTCGCTATTTTGGTCTGTTTCTCTGAGACGAAACACTGCCTCTTCACGTACGCATGAATGCGGGTCGCTGGCGAAAAGAGGCCCACAGAGGCCCACAGGGCACGACCGTTCACGTACGGCGCACAGTTCGTCCCGCGTGCATACATAATCGAACAGAATGCGCGTCCCTGGCATGCTGCTGCATGCAGTATACACGAACTCCATATAGGTGAAAGGTACGCATTAGTGCATGCGCGAAATTTGTGCTTCTCTATTCTGTTCCCCTCCCCTCGAATTTTGATACAGTTATCTACCTTCCTCCAAAGCTGAGTAGACAAGGTATAGTTATTTAGGCTCGCTGACTTTTTTCCTTTCTATGTCTGCAGTGCTGTCAACGCAGTGCGACGACGCTCTATTTGAGACGGACACAGAATAGTTGCAAATGTGACATCGTCACGTTGGAAAAAGTGCTTGTGCACTCATGCTTCCGTTAATAACCGCATGACGTCACAATTCCACAATAGAAGCCTGTCCCAGTATACGTGAACAGTATACTGCTTCACGATGTTAGCAGGCGCAGAGAGAGCCGGTTATTAAATCACGAATAATGCACACGCGGTGTACACTCATAGCAAGCCCATCGAAACGAGACAACTATCCTGCTCCTTTCTATATGCCCCTTTTTGGCTTCCACTTTCATATTATATAAACTTGAAGTAGGTGACACACGGTGAAAAAACACTTTAATCCCACGTTTCGGCCGGGGTCCGGCCGAAACGTGGGATTAAAGTGTTTTTTCACCGTGTGTCACCTACTTCAAGTTTATGACCTACCGGACCCATTCGAGCTTCAACCCCCTCCCTATATATACCGGGTGTCCCAACTAACTTGAACCAACGGATACAAAATAATACATTTGAGGTAGGTCAGTGAAACAAATTGCATTCAACTGCCAGCCTCCTTGCGCACTACAGGCGATTTTTTGTTTTGCAATTACTTAATTAGCTAATTATGTTAATTTTTCTAATTTATTAAATATCGGCTTTAGACCAGACATGTGAATTGGAAACTTGTAGAGCACCTTCAGAAACCCCCATTCCATTAATTGCGATAAAGAAAGTCTCACGTGTATCTTTTTTTCTGGGCTCAAAAGAAAGCCCGCGAAATACAAATAATACCACGTGACTAGTGCATTTGTGCGCCGCGATTGTGGTGCTCTCAGTCGTGGTTTGAGCGAACGAAATTAGCTGCGGCCGTGTCTCCTTTGCCCCGTTAAAGCGGCAGGCCGATACGCCTGCAATGGCTTCTTCGCCCGCGTCCGACAGCCGGCCCACGTGATGGTGCAAGTAGCACGGAGAGCGGCGAGCCGACACCACCGGGATTCTAACAAACCCTCCTTCTGTCCCATCAGCGAACTTTACGGCAAACGGATGAGCGATAAGGTATCAGCCACTGAATCTGCGCATACAGGCTTGGGTAAAGCGGCGAGATGACATGTGACTCGACTAAAATTAGCGCTGCACCTTCATTTGGCGGTTCTTTATCGTCATCCGCCTGTCCTGATGTAGGCTGCTGCGGTGCACAGGCCTGGCCAAGATCGCGGTGATGACGGGCGAGCTCGAGCTCGCTCCAACCATCGCCAACATTTCTGCCTGCCGCTGCAACGGGACCATCGGGTCACGGCCGCAGCTGATTTCGTTCGCTCAAACCACGACTGAGAGCACCACGATCGCTGCGCTCAAATGCGCTAGTCACGTGGTATTATTTGTATTTCGCGGGCTTTCTTTTGAGTCCGGAAAAAAAGATACACGTGAGACTTTCTTTATCGCAATTAATGGAATGGGGGTTTCTGAAGGTGCTCTACAACTTTCCAATTCACATTTTTGGTCTAAGGTGAATATTTATTAAATTAGAAAAATTAACATAATTAGCCAATTAACTAATTGCAAAACAAAAAATTGCCTGTAGTGCGCAAGCAGGCTGGTAGTTGTATGCAACTGGTTTCAATGACCTACCTCAAATATATTATTTTGTAACCCTTGGTTCAAGTTAGCTGGGACACCCGGTATATATATATATATATATATATATATATATATATATATATATATATATATATATTACTTCTTCGAAGCATATGAGGAGTCTTCCTACAAAGCCGCTAAGTTCCGTCAATAAACGCGCAAACGTCTGGTTTGTCTCAAAAGGGCGTGATGTATCGCTCTAGGAATGAACCTGCACCTCCCTTCTGACGCTTCCATTTTTTATTACTTTCGCAGTCCTATCATCGCAAATTGACGACGACCGCAGGCGACAACCAGAAAAGCAAGGTAAAAGAGAACAGAAAAAAAAAAAAAAAAAAAAAAAAAACGAAGCACGGGAGAGACTCGAAGGCGACGAAAGGTGCACGACCGTTCACGTACGGCGCACAGTTCGTCCCGCGTGCATACATAATCGAGCAGAATGCGCGTCCCTGGCATGTCGCGCGCACAACCCCGCGCCGCACTCCGTGGCTGCTGGACAGAGACGCTCGGGCGTCGCCCAGTTCCGCGATCCTACAAGACCAGCGAATTATCCGGGACCACACCTCGCGTTTCGCGCGCGGCATAGAGGTCATATATTCGCCTCAGTACACAGGTGATGAAGGTCACTTTTTGACCGTCCAGAAGAAAAAAGCGAACTTTCTTCCATGACTTGTCACCTAATTAGGAATACGACCTCCACAGGTAAACAAGAGAAAACAACTAATATATGCAAGACGCCAACGTCTGCAGTGATAGAAATTCAACCGTCGTAGGTTGACCGAAGACACGCATAACCCTACAGGAAAAGAAGAAAAACACGCCGACGATATGGCGATAAGGTTCGGTGATGAGCAGGTCAAGCGTTCAGTCCCACTCCATCGTGACCAAGCGAGCACAGCGGGTTAACAGCGACGAACGCGTCCCGCGCATACGCACCCGGTTGGCCATTCGTTGCTCCTTCCATGGCGTCTTCCCGTCAACAGCACTCGAGTAAAAAATGCTCACTTGCGTCACAGTTTGTTCACAGAATACGTGATCGGAGCCACGCTATTACGGATATTATCGGAGAGAGAGAGAGAGAATCGCTCAAATGGAACAAATGCGCTCGCCCTTACAGACACACCAAAGGCAGAATATCAACAGCCAAGAATTTTTGTGCGAAGGCGAAGACCTCTGACACTCGCTTGTTTTTTACTTCATGACGTGTGATGCCTGCACCCTCCCGCCTTTCAGGAGTAAATGCCAATGGAGAGGGCATAGACAGCCTCGGCCGATCTCCCCGCCTGTGAAGCTTGCGATGTGAACCACGTGCATTGTCCTTATAACGAAGCAGCTGCACCCAAAGGGCGACGCAGCAGGTGCGCGTATACTGGAGATGTGCCGCAGGAGAAACACAAACAAACAAAGAAAGCAGCGGCAGCTAGAACACCGCTATGTTTTCGCTCGCGCTCGCTGTGCAATGTAGGCCATTGTCACTAAAACAAAGATGTTTTTCCCGAGATCGCTCGCTGGAAAGCAATGCGAATGACACGCAGGCGATACGCGTACAAACAGCTGAGAAGCGAAAAAACAATATTACGAAACCGGTGCAGGTCTGCGACGCAGCACTGAGAACTACCCGCTTTCCTCAGCTGGTGTGGTATATATTTTGGGGTGTGACGCCCCAAAGCTACTCGGACTGTGAGGGACGCCGCAGTGGTGCGCACCGCAAATTTCCATCGCCCGGCGATTATGTAACACGCACTGGCATCGAACAGTACATGGGCGCCTTGCTTTTCGCCTCCATCGAAAAGCGCTCCGCGGCCGGTATGGAAACCGCGTTCTATAAGCTCAGCAGTGGAGTAGCATAAGACTAATAAGCCGCAGTGGAGGGGCGCTTTTCTTGAAATGTGCAGGCACGAACAGGTAACCAGCTGACCGCAATACGATTTAAGAGGGCGGACTGGCCTTGATTAACGCGTAATATTTTCGTATATGGTGCACTCGCGACGCTGGGGAGGCGGGTTTCTCCTATAAGTTCATTCGCGACGTCCACTGCGCTGTCACCGTGGGAGGCTCCGGGGTCAGATAGAGAGCAAATGAATATGAAACGCAAGAAACCACAGGCGCACACTATAGGGTTGCGGGACACCTTTTAATTGCAAGGCAGCTGCGGGGATATTGTAAGATATTGTTATGCACATGTAGACGGGTGTGGTCTAAGCTTCCGAGAAGTGGCAAGAACGGTTAAAACTGCCCCAGAAAATTAATGAACTGCCATTTATAAAATAACTGCGAGGCGGCAACTGCGGAATAGCGTAAGATACTTTTATAAACATGTTCTTCATGCAGTATCAAATTGTTCAAAAATAAAAATGAGACTCCCAATAAAACCAAAGAGGGGGGAGGGGTGAAATTTAATGCCGACATAGGCACATATACCTAGAAGCCTTAAAATATATTGTTACGATATCATACAATATGTGAAAAAAAAAAAAACAATCAATAAATCATTCCCAGAAAATGGACGAAGTTTCTGAGTCTGATGACCTGTGGGCAATAAAATGCTCATTTCCAAAGCGAGCACCGGTGGGTCTCTGGGACGTTGCCTCCTCGCATCTTCGCAAATGAGCGGAGAAAAGCCGATAGACAGACAAAGAGAGGAGAGGCGGCTTTTCCGAATCTTGATGGAGGAGAGCGGTGAGGAAGGAGGCCGTCTGCTGGCGGCCTGAGATAACGGGCCTGGACCGCCGTGGCCTGGACCGAGCATGCGAGTCGGGTACGAGAAGCCGCGCTCCCCTCGACCCTCGAAACTACCCCTGTAGCCGATCCGACGCCACGCTGAAGAGAATCCAGACCCTAGAGTGCTGACTTCCGCTGCGCAAAGCGTTGACTTCGCACTGTTGGCGCACGCGATGTTTCCAAAGATGTCGACATGAACAAGTTCGGGATTTTCTCGGGAGCGCGACGAGAGCATAATCGATTATGCCGCGGCTTAAGTGTTATCACTCGGTTACTTTGAATTAAAGCGCACGGGTAATTAGGAAAAGTGAACTACGACGCTAGGTATTTTTCGCCTACTCACGGTAGGGACAAAGACCTATTTCCCGAGCATTTGATTGTGCAAGAAAGCCGATCACCAGGCAGTAGTACGCTTGTGTCTATAGCGGAAAACTCGGCACTCGCGATCGAATTCAACTTTACGACTTGGGTTGCGTTGTGTTTGGTTTCATGGCGCAGAGGCAACTGAGGTTACCACGCGCCAAGAACAAGATTGAGAGGTACGCAAGTCTTAATGCAGACAACGAATGTGTTAAAGGATGTTACTTATTCAAAAACTCCTTTTCAACTTTTCATGTTGCAGGACCTCTGGGGTATGCGGGATGGTCATAGTGCGCGTACCGTGACGCTGCAGTACAGTTGTCAAACTGGTGATCATTTACGGCACGTATGCTTGGTCCACGTTTCACGGCCGCGGCAGCTTTGTGATACGCGGTCGCATTTTTGGCGCCTGAAACATATTCTTTAATCAGGTATGTATGGTTGGTCATTCCATTCCATGTATTCTACGGTACTCCAAATGATCCCAGAAGTGTGAGGTAGCTGAAAGTCATGACGTTTGGTTGCAATTTATTTGTCAGCCTTTAAGATTTTATTCCTGTCGATGCATCCATGACATTTTGGCCTGCAAGTCATTCTGCCACTTCGTCTTCGAGATAAGAAGGAAATTTAGATATTACGCTTCTTACAGGATCGGTGGAGTGTCATGGAGGCGGGGATGTCAGAAAGCGACACAATGTTTTCCAGGCTGGTTCGAACTTCGAGCAAGAGGCCATCATTTGATAGTTTTGTTCTTTTACGTCCTGCGCTTAGGTCATCTAAATATTTTGTTGATGCCAATGAATGGGGAGTTTTCTAGTTGTTCAATGCTGGTTGTTCAATGAACAGAACGTGATACTTCGGGAAGATTTTTTTTCGTTTTCTGCATGCAAAACTGGCCAGTTGCATCGGTCCCCTCTCTATTGTGGGGAAGGTGATCACTTTTTGATGAAAAGATAGCCATAAAAAGGCGTTGTTTTTTGATAGTTGCGCCGGCCATCCATCATGAAGCCCAAAGAGGGGATGGGACAGGAACTTCCAAGAAGGTCCTGCCCATGCCAGCTGTAGCAGGGGTGCTGGGTCCGCGGTGTCGCTCAGTGCACTAAACACCTACTTTAACAGATGCCCCCTGCGGAGAAATATTTTACAATATCAAGTCGTCAAGATTTGATATCGTAAAATAACACTACCCATTCATGAAAATGAAATTGCATGCAACACTGGCATCTGTTATATGCCGGGCGCATTTTGCGAGCACCCAAATCATCTCCCCAGTTGCTATGAAGCATTTACGTTATTTTCATGTAAGCCCCTCTCAGGCAACAACCACATCACACGGCCGAGCACAGCACATAAATCCCCGACCAAGGTGCCTCACCACAGATTGCACACTCGATTATTTCGACGCTACTGGACCGCGCTGGCTGTTCGAGCAATATCGGTCAATGGAACCATAAAAGGGCGCCTGAGAAAAGCCCTCCTCCACAGCACATCGACCAAGGGAAAAGGCCACGGAAGAGAACAGGCCCGCCGGGTGCGCTCCTCGGTCGACAATCACTGGCGCAGATACGAACGCGGCTGGGTCAAACAGCGCTTCCGTGGCTCGGGGCCATCCTCGATGGGCGACGGCGAAAAGGGTCCGCGTCGCATACCGAAGGCGGCAAGATGAGAAGGTGACGAGGGAGACGATAGGTCACTCTATCAAGAGCCTGCTCAGAGCATTTGTCGACACCGCTCCGCCGCCAAAGTACCTCGGAACGAATAGAAAAACAGGGATAGGCTGATTGAGTACAAAGCACGCAATCGCCGCCCGAGGAAAAAAAAAAGTACCAGAGGGGCCAGCCGAAGTGCTTCCCAAAATGGGAGAGGTAAGGGGGGGCTGATGCCCGTTATAGCACTGGTTGTCGGCGCGCCGATCGGCTATAAAGTGCCCATGCCCGCTCGACGTTCCAACGGGCGTGGCTGCCGATAAAAATAAATTAGAAGAGACACGCCATAGTGATGGCACTGGATCACCGACGACACCTCGGAAGTGGAAGTGTGCCGTGGCGCTCGTCAGCAAGAGCTGAATTTTTACACCGTCGCAGCTGTTAAATGTGGCCCCGCAAATATCGTGGATTTCGTCCGCGTGGTATTGTGTCATCGCGTATGAAAGTCACACAAACAGTTGGCGTCGGCCACGTGACCTATGCGCCAGTTTGCAACTAAACCACCGAACACTTTCTCTCGGTCACATTATTCCACATCCCCTCTTACGCGCACTGCAGCTGATACGCGCATGACATTCTCGAATATCCTTGCATTATTTTTTCGAAGAATCCTACTCTCAAAGCCCGTAAGTTGGACATGCAATCTATAGTCTGTTTCCTCGTGGCGCTAATTCTTACTCTTTCGGCGGCGTTGCAGCAAAATTTTGCAAGACCTAATCCATACGCTATATGGGCAATAGAGGATATATATATAAGACGCTACAGCAGAGAGATTTGGTATATCAGCTAGAACAGGCAAGACCCACGTTCTCTAAAGAGGGAAGCTGTACTGCTAAAGATGTGAGAGCACCGGAAACTGGTTACTCATTGACGCCACACTGTATTCTTGAAGTAGTACAACACATCTCGAGGCTAATAACTCTGCATGCTTCTAAGAGAACACCCGCGAAGCATGTATATATATACTACAGAATGCGAAAGTAAATGGTTTGAGTCGCAAAAGTTTTCTTTTGTGTCGTCTGCTACCTGCCGGGCGTTGCAGCAAAGCTCACAGAGGCCCCGCGGCTTGATTTGTTCGTCAGTACCTCTTCATCTTCAGTGCAATGATTACCGCTATTACTGTTATGCTTAAAACTGGTATCATTGTCATTGTTACTGAGGCGGCAGTGCTCGCCGTTTGAATGAGGCTCGCCGGTATGAGATCCCCATCACAGCCGTTAGGTAACAGTGAGGTCACACTGCGCACAGGCCGGCCGTCGATGACTAAGCACGCGCGACAGAGTCACGAGGCGCCGGCACGGATGCCCGGGTCTCACAACGACACGCGAGGGCAAACCCCAGCGGTGGCGGACGTCGCCGCCGCGTCCCGCGGCGTCGTCACGACGGAAGGGCGTGTTCCGAGCACCTGCTCACTGCGTAGACAGCGGCGCCGATCGCTTCTGACCTACAGAGAGAGCGCCTATATATAGGCTCGACCACGACGACAGAGGAAGATTGGCCGCGCGAAAGCCGCCGCCACCACCAGACACGGGCCAGTACCCCTAATCGAAGACTATAAGCGGAATTCCACTACACTGCCCACTCCGCCGTCCGCTATCGAAGAAAGCTTTTCCACTCGAACAGGCGCCGACAGGACTGCTCCGAGGACGCAGGGCCGTCCGGACGGGCTGTCGCGGATCGCAACATCAGCACAACGACGGACAGTGGGAGTTTTAGCACCGCTGACGCCGGCTGTACACGCGCAGTAAACCCAACTAGCCCCTAGTCTTGGCGCGTGCGCCGGAGTCCGATAATTCACCTGCGCCAGTCCGTTACACTAAATCCATCTGACTCGAGTTTTAGCACATAGGAGAGGTATACATGGCTGTCAAAAGTCGCAGAGGCAGGTGTGCTGTTTGTTCGGAACACTGAGCGCGTCCAGCACGCAAGCAGTAATCCGGTCTCTGCTGTATACCATAACAATACCTGCTCGAGTTTATGTCTCAAAATAAAAGCGAAGAGAGATAAATGAAACTAGCAAACGTAAAAAAAGTACGAACAAAAACAATGATTTAATCCTCTGATATGCGTCCAAAATATATACAGTTATCATGCAGGGACCGACATCGATTTCGGATTCCGTATAAACGCAAACGCGCCTTCCACGAATGAAATTCAACACGAAGCCATCATATGTTTTTGAACACGTCACGATAAGTGGTGCATACTTCTAGAGCGGTCAGTGCTGCACAGTTTCGACGAAGAGTTTCCGCTCGCACATAGCTCACTTTCGAGCTTCTGACCTTCCCACGACCTCCAAAGTATTGTCCCAGCAGGAAAGTCTCCTGCATGCCGCCCATCGCATCTGTTATAGTGAGGCGCCTTTTCAGCGGGCTGACGGCAGTAACAACCGAGGCCCTCACCAGCAGTTAAGAATGGTGTTGCAGCCGAACTGACAGCTGTCGACCCGCGGTTCGCATACCTAGCGAGAACAATGGCGCTTTCAGGAAGTTGTACTGTTAGCTACATGCCCATGAACGATACAATTCCTACGGGGCAAAATAGGTAAACAAAATAGACTAACTATAAGCAGAAATATGCATACATCTTTGTCAACAGATGACCGTTGACACGCGGCTAGCAAGAAGGTTTCAACTGTCAAGTGCCTCGTAAACCGTAATCTCTTCTGATTGGTGCACGAGGTTGCGCGCGTCCGTGGCTTCAGCTCGAGTGAGATGGGTGGAGTTTGCATGCCAACAGGCTGCGTTCATATGACAACTTCGTACATCCAGGATACTACGTGCAATTATTGTCAAAGTAACTCGCTCTCAACTGTAGCTGAACAAAAGACGTGGAAGCGCCGATGTGCGCATGCTCCAGTAAAAGTGCTCGAAAACGGCATACACAGTGCGGCTTGAATACCAAAGCACGGCTGGCGGGCCCGTACAAAGCCGGTGTTTGAAACGAACTACAGCGTGGGGGAGTCATACAGAGACCTGCGCAGTGCTCGCACCGAAAACTTGAACGATGAAACGTTGCATGCCCACAGCTAGTTATTTATTGAATGCAAGGAGGTTTAGAACTATGCTGCATTTAACGCACCATTCTAACGTTTTTCTTTTCCTCATCCCTCTTTTGTGTACGCCACGAGCCTGCTCCTGTCACGGTGGGAAAAGATCACTGAGCCGTAGATGAAGTGGCAAGGCCGTCACTTCATTTTTTTCTTACACGCATCAAGGACGGCCGACCGCCTACGTTATTCGCCGCTCTCGAAACAGCGACCTTCGCTATATCGGCCATTATTTGCGCTCTTTTTTTCCCCAGTATTCTTCCACAGTGGACGAACATGTGAGTGGCACTTATAGCGAGCGAAACAAGAGACCTCGCTGGTCTCCAAAGAGCCCCGACCGCTCCACTGTGGACGCACAGAAGAAAAAAAAATACATTAACAGACAAAAGACAACTTCGCTTCACACACGTCACTCCGCAAACAGAGCGGTGCGCGCGCGCGCGCGCGCGCGCGCACGCACGCACACACACACACACACACACACACACACACACACACACACACACACACACACACACACACACACACACACACACACACACACACACACACACACACACACACACACACACACACACACACACACACACACACACACACACACACACACACACACACACACACACACACACACACACACACACACACACACATTGGCCAGCATTGTTTCCACCCAAGACGTTTCAAAGGAGCGCAGCACAAAGGCCAAGACTGCAAAGTGTCTGCGCGCGCGAGGAAGTATAGCGGCCGGGGATACGCGCTGCCTAATATGGCTCGTAATACTGTGCATGCGGTACTGATGAACCTGCAGGTGCGGCCGTTTACCTATCGCTGCAGCAACGAACGCACGCAGGCGTTATCTCAAGATTTGCACAGGCGTTACTTCGCACATATTTGGATATCTGGACGACAGCGAAGAACATGACGAAATCAGCTTTTATAGAGAGGGCCGCATTGTGCAGTACCGTTCGCATAACCGACACATCCGCAACTGCTCTTCAACGCATCATAGCACATATCAGGTGAGCTGAAGCCGGAGGAACCAGACTGCCCGCCCTTCCAAGCATCCAACGCACGCAGTAACTGCCCTTATAGATGGAAAAAGCAGAGATGCGTTTCCAACAGAGTGCCAATGGTTATCTGTACGCAAACATCTTCATGCCCGTCCACACAGATGTTTGTACCTGCAAGCATTTATAGCCGTTAGCGCACGCTGAACACAAACGCTCTATCGTGTAGCCTCGACGAATTTAAAAGCCGCTCAGTGCTGGCCGATGGGTCCAGCATCCTGCTAAGGTGGCTAAAGTGCACCCGCGATCCCAACCGGCCCCAAAAGCATCGTGCAGTACGATCTGGGGCCTAGCGGCTAGTGCTGGGTGGTGGAAATGTCCATCCAGGCCACGCGTTCGAGAGTTAGTGTTGAGCGTGCTGCCGGCTGTACCACATAGGGGACCAAGCACAGTTGTCGGTTTTCATACTACCCACACGGCCTTCTTCCTGGCATGTGCGTCGCGAACCGCCGCCCACTGACCACGTTGCACGAAACTACATAACGGCTCGACGTATACGCAGACCCGGAAAGGGAAACTAGCGGCGTCAGCGTTCGCCCAGAACCAGCAGCAGTCAAATAGAGAGGGAGAGGCAGCCCTAACCGTTCATCGGCAGCGGGAGCTAATTGCACCGCCAGATGACGGTGGCAGAATACGCAATGGTGCCAAGATCGTTCCCGCCGCTATGGCTCGCACAAAAGGACGATCGATTGATTGATATATAGAAATGGAAAGGCGCGGTAAACTGTCACTTGATTTCTGTGGACGCCTCAACCGCGCCGTTAGGAAAGGGAGGAAGGTGGGATTGAAAGAGAGAAAGAGGAGCCGTAGTGGAGGGCTATGGAGTAATTACGACCACCTGGGGATCTTTAACGTGCGCTGACATCGCACAGCACACGGACGCCTCTTCATTTCGCCTCCATCGAAACGCAGCCGCCGAGGTCGGGTTCGAACCCGGGTACTCCGGCACAGTAGTCGGGCGTCTTACCACTGCACCACCCCGGCGGGGCGCACAAGAGGACGAAGAGTAGCAAAAAGCGAGGGGGAAGCCGAGAGATGTGCCGTAGCGATGAGCTCGCATTAGCGGGGTCACTGGGGGATCCCCTCACGCTGACGCCGAAAGAAGGTTTCTTTCTACTGCGACGTTTACGTGTTTTTCAACTTTCTTTCTTTCTTTTTTTTTTTAAATGCAACAATGTTTATAGAAGCGCAAAACAATTCCGCGGGGCACCTTGTAGAAAGATCCGGCTTTGCCGCGCTAATAGATTATGCAGGCAGTTAAAGAATATTATCGAGCTTGAAGCTAAGCAATTTTCAGGATACTAGCTTAGGAGAATCCGCGACAAAATAAATAATCAGTTGACGTCATTAAACTGAATTCGTAGTTCTAAAAATGGTTTGTTGCGGTGCTTAATCATGCCAATTCGTGGAGATAATTAGTGACCACCGACGAAGATAACGCGACTAACCGCAAATCAGCGCACATAAATCATGCCGGTTAATATCCCCTGAATTCCGAACTCGCCAGGCAGTTCGGAGTAATTAGAAGCGCAGTACAATAAATAACCGGCACGGCTGTACAGAGGTAATGGTTTATACTATATGGTTTACCGTCTCAAAGTGACTCAGGCTACGAGGACGACGTAGTGGAGGGCTCCGGAAGATCGTACTGGTGTTTTTGGGAGCGCTGAGACGCGCCAAGCTGGTCTCGAGCAATATGACAGGTGGCATCAGCGCGGGCGATGGTTTCAGAAGCGTAACTGTAAGAGGAATCGCCCAAGAGGCAGTAATTAGGTATCAGAGGGAAGTAACTTTTAACCATCTGGGATTTTTTTCTTTTTTAACTTGTGCTCACATCACACAGTAGACGTGCTCTGCGCGTCTCGCCTCCATCGGAAAGCGGCCGCCGCAGACTGTATCGAACACGCGTCCTCGGACTAAACAATCCAGCGCGCTATACCTGTGAGCCACCGTGGCAGCGCAGTACGGAAGTGAGGAGGCGTGATTAGAGTGGTGTGGGACAAAGCGTAATTTTACACAGCACCTGCTTTGTTGGTTACGGGCTCATATGGTGCTCGCACTTTTGCCGCTTGCGAGCCGCTACTACTCAGTATAGTGAACCATCTGTATACAGCTATCTGGACAAGCCTCCTCACGAGTTTACGTCAGTTATTTCATTGCACACAGTAGGCTATTGGCGCAAATGCTGCAAATTTATTGTCCGCAAAGACCATCACAACGATGAAAAAAAAAAAAAGAAAAAAATGCTTACTATAAGTCTTTTTGAAGATACCCGGTCGCACATGTATACGTCTGCCCTTAAATCGGTAACCCATCTCTCCTATATAGCGCGTTGGTAAGTATACTGGCTGCAGCAATTCTATAGACTAGTCGCGAACGCGGTGCATCAGCCCGCAGGTCCAGCCAACAAACGTAGTTCTCTGAAACGCATTTATAGAGCGAGGGGAGAGCGGAAAATGAGCGTCCATCCGCAAATAACCGCTCGCATTCAGGCTTAGTTTGGCAGAGGAAAATAATCGCCTTCTGGATCTGCATGCGGAGGAGTACTGACCGTATGATCGATTTGAATAAACGCTCGTTAGGCCTGCAGACAACAGCAAGCTCTAGCGCGGTGTGATGCAATGGCGCTCTCTCCCATATATACCGCGGAATTGGATATACACGTTCACGAATATAAGCACTCGTGAATACGAAGTTATTATAGGCGCACTGTTGCGCTCTTTGAGTAAGCTTCAAGAGAAAACTCGAAAACAAAACAAACAAAAAGCAGTCGGAATTTCGGCACGCACAGAAAGTACGGCCTATGACGTAAAACTAAATTACAAGAAAACTATATGTCGCGGGATAATACAACGAACTCTCATCCAATATCCACGTTCGAGCTTAACTGCAAGATTGCATACATCAATCGTTTTCTTTTTGCCCATACTGTTCACGATGCAAAAGAGTCCTACCCCTCCGGGCCCCAACCCCAATTGTTTTGCTTTATTATTTTTTTTTTTTTAATTCGAAGGCTTGTCATGTGGCATAGAATGGTGCTGTCTTTAATTAAAATGACTATAGACATCAAAATTTGGTGGCATTTTTCTTCTTGTTAATGATGCGTAAGTCATCCCCGTATATCGATCCACAAGCAGATTTCGCTTACGACCGCTAAATAATTTATAATTGATTTTTTTTTCTGACCTGTTTCGGTTTCGGCAGCCGAGAGATGGCTGTGACGTCACAATCATGTCTTGATGCGCGGCAAGGAAAACAACGATATAATCGCTCATTCTTCACTCGTAGTGCTTCCTGTTGTCGAGGCAGGCTGGCTTTATCATTGTAATAAATTCAAATGACACAGCAATGATTATATCGCTGTATTTTCATCCCTCGCGTGACCTAGACTTGACTGTGACGTCACAGCCATCACTCGGCTGTTGAAACCGAAACAGGTGAGAAAAGAAATTCGATTATATTATTATTATTATATAAAACCTTATTGCCGCCGATGCAGGAGGTTCCCCTACTCCCCCACCCAGGTACGCAGACCCGAATAGGGGGCTGGGACTCCGCGATTTTAAATTATTCAGCAGTCGTAGGGGAATGTGACGTGGTGACCACACTAATGTTCTAGGCATCATTACAAATGATGAAATACGAACCCTAAACTAGGTGTCTATGGTCCTTTAAGGAAGTCATGTAGATTATTCCCTTCAAGAAACCGGCGCAAACTCCAGCTCCTAATGTTGTCCACTAGCCACAAGTGCAGGTATTGCTCACCTCTAGCAGACAGTCCTCTTGCAGTAGTCTCATTCTTAATGGCCAGGCTTGGAGACTTAGGGCATGCGCTCATAACTGCATCTTCTTGACAACTAAACTAAACTTTCCGACAAGCTTGAAAGGATACAAAACCGTGCAGCTCGATTTGTCTGCAACGATTATAACTTCACGTTCAATGTTACATCGCTTAGGGATGGGTTGGAATGAGAACTTGAAGAGGGCGCAGAAAAAACTTGCGGTTAGAACTGCTCTACAGAATGTATTTCGGAACACTTAGTGTAATAGAGAGCGCAGCTTTTTTTTGCCTCCTCATTTTGTGTCTAAGAGGTGCGATCACAAACTCAAAATAAGATAATTTAATTGTCGGACCAATGTATTTCGTTATTCATTTCTTCCACAGCGAATGGAATCGACTTCCACAGAAAATTGCTGAATGTCACAGTGAAACATTGTTTCGGGCTTTGTTGTCAGATGTGTAGCTGCCCGTTCATTCCTGACAATATTCTTTTTTTATTGTTGTGCCACTCTGTTCTTTTGTCGTCTTCTGTTTCACACAATTGCCTCTTGCAAACAATCTGTATTTCTCCCCCTGCAATAATGTTTTCGGGCACAGCAGGTAACTAAATAAAGAACCCCACCGGCACGTCATCGACGGGGTAAGGGCCACCCCAGCCCTAATCCTTGTAAGGAACACCTCCTCCATTCTCTTTAGGTTACGAGGGAGGTTGTAAATGCACGGGGGAATAAGGGCACGTCTTACAACCGATGCTACGATTGGGAAAGCGGAGCGAGGATCAAATGGGAGGCTCGTGGGTGAGGCACTCGTGTTAGGGGCTTGAGTGTAAGCGTATCTGTTTTTTCTCTTTAATTATCTATGTTACTACCGTCTTCTTGTATCCAATGTACGTGAACGCGTTTTGTTGCTTTCTTTTTAAAGCATGTATCTCCTGAGTAATTCTTGGGATTTCAGTAACTCTCTTGAGCTGTTTAATAGTTTAAGGCCTACGTTCAGAAGCAACGCGGCGGTGACACTGCAAGGAGGCGAATGGTAGAGTGGACGACGCCAGCGCTAACCTGTCGAGAACAGCGCATGGCACGAGTGGTGGAAACAATACTTGCCGATCGTGCCACTGCGGAGGCACGAATAGGACGTAGTCGCGATGACAGCGCACGCGACGCCAAGGGTTCGGCGTCGTCCACCGCGATGCAGTTTCGTGCACTATACTATACATCTCGGAGACAGGAATGAGAGCTGCGAGAACCCGTCGCTGAGCACTTCCACTTTCCAGCAACACGGTGAAATATTTTACTTTTCCTCCGATCGACGCACTGACCCGGAAACCCAAAGTGAGACACAAGCCACAGGACACTTCGGGTTTAAACCCGAACTATAAGCTGCAGCTGAAACACCAGGTAGATGGCACTGTCCTCCCCTCAGTTACATCCGTCTAAGCGTTTTCGCCTGGTTGAACGCTATCTGCACGCATTCGAAGCGAAGAGGTGCTCGTGAATCGGCTGTTCACTGCGAAGCCAGCGCGACTCTAGTCAGTGCATACAGTGTGTCGTGGGCAATCCAGCGACGCATTAGCCGCTGAGCACAGGGGCTCCATTCATTCCGATCCGATTGGACAGCTCCACTGCCGCAGCATGCCCTGAATGGAACTTATCCAGCGTTGGCGCTCGGCCGTCGCTGCTCACGACTCGATTGAGAAGGGAACAATGGACACCTCTCTCCTTCACCCATCTTCCCTGGCGGTCGCTGTGGAAAGGAAGAGGGGGACACGCATAGCACAATGGGAGAGAACTGAGGGGAGAGAGGCAGCGTGCAGCTTCAACCGACAGCGGGGCGGTAGTCGCGCGATCCACAGTGCGAGGTACACCGAGCGAGCAAGCCTTGTCGATGACCAGACAGAGGAACATGACAACAATGCAGTACAACGCGTCGCTTGAGAACGACGAGATGGAATGGACTACATGACGAGCGGCAATGCGACGCTGCTGTTTCCAAGAGACAGGAGGAGGACGCATAGCGGGCCAGCCACTATAGTACTCACTAAGCCATGAAAATGCGGGGATTGCTCGTAGAGCAACGCGTCCGCCGTGCGTTCTCGCTGTCGGATATTGTACTAAAAGAAGCGCCCTCTCCAACAGGGCCTACTCTCACCGGAATCATTCACCCTTCGGGGCGTAACGCAAGTGCCGCATTATGAGGGAAGGACAAAATGTGGCAGCGCCCGAAGAAAGAGGAGCTGAGCTAAAGAATCCGAAAAAGTCACGTGCTGTAAAGACGAAGGCACGAATGTCTTACCGCGAATTTGTATGTCACCGGATGGAATCACTGTAATGAGCTAGCCTCCAACGAGAAATTTTACGACGTCACCTGGAACTCTGTACGACGAAAGGGTGCGTCACAATTGTGAAACGAAAGTCGGGAAAAAGCGCACTCTTAAAGGTACACACGTCAGCTGAATTCCCAGCCGCAAGCTAGACTGTAACTTGACTATAGCAGATGTTTGGCATGTGCAACGAGAAATCGCATGACGTCACCCGGAACGCTGTTATAAGAATGGTTGCGACAAAATCATTGATAGCAAGCTCGGGTGGCAAAGCATTAGAGCCGGTGTGCGCTTGTCACATCAGTAGGGTGGTGGCGACACATGGAGGATCGCCAGTTTGTGTTTATTTTATTTATTTACAATAAAACAAATGGCGCGACGGTTGGGGAAGTGCATCTCAAGTGCAGGCCGCCGCCGCATTCGGTGTTTCTGCGCACCTTAGAGCCTCCGGCTCAGCTGCGACGAGGCGCACACTTCAGCTCTAATGCTGCGCGCACCTCCCCTCCGCATCGTGCAAGCACACCAGCCGGGCTGCAGAGGGGCCGTTATTCAGCTGCCGCCGGGCAAACCCCGTTCCCATCCCGCCCGCCGACGCAGCCATGCTCATCCGGCACCCATTCAGCCCACGCCGACTGGATTAAACGACGCAGAGGGTGAGAAAGGCGCGAATCATCTGCACCGCTCGAAAGAGACGCGTCGTGTAGGACCAGTGTCCACAATGACGTACAAAGCAGCAAAGACACGAACAGCATTACCCAAAAAGGAAAAAGAAGACGCCTTGTCGTTCGGACAGTTAGCGACTTTCAGGTTTTTGTTTTATTTCTTGTTTCCCCCCTTACTTTTAGCGCAAAAGCGTAGCGGTGCTCGTACACGAACGGAGGTTCCGAAGTCAATGAACTTCGTTTCCGAAAGCCGCCACTGCTGTCGCTGCGGTAACGACAAGCCAGAGGTGGACAGAATGTCGAAGCGCGCTTGTTTTATCGCGTAGTGCAATTACGGACACAGCCATATCTATTTCGACAAAGCAAGGAGCTATAAAGCGCCCTTTAGAAGCGATAACAGATTGTCACGCAAACTGTCCTTACGTGCAACAATAGGCGATACGGGGCAGCGCGTCACTTGTATGAATATTTCCTCTCGTACTCTGCGAAGCTAACAGGTGCCCAATAAAGCAGGCAAGATGAATACGGACAGCTTTCGGAAAGCAAAGCACAGAGAGAATTCATAAGCTGGCGTGCCGAATAAGCGGGCGAACGGCGAAATCGCTCTACCGGGCTATCGATCGCGAAAAGGTCAGCAGCCCCCTCGCGAGCAAAGGAGAGCGTCAGGACAGCAGAAAAGCCATCGACCTTGACCTATCCTCCGGGTCGTGTCAGAGGGCGGCGTGGGTGTATCGACCCAAGCGCACCAACCTCGATACGAAAGACCGACCATCGCGAGTGAGAGCGGCAGCGGGCACCTTTGCCAGTAATTTTCGCACTTCGCCTCTTTGTTTGTTGACATCAGGCTCGCAAAATGCCGTGCATTTTTCCTGCTCCGCCTGTACGCCGGGCTGCTCTATTCGCTTCACTGATCTTGGCATGGGAGCGTCGTTCACGGTCAAGCTAACGGAGGAGGAGGGGGGCATACCGCGCGCCGCAGCTAGAAGGCACGCCCACCACGCGATCGCCCACGCTCAAGCATGACGTCGTCGGGAAAACGCACACGTGAACAGTATACTGCGGAGATTGCTTATGTTGAACCGGTCAGAGAAAAGAAAAGGTCCGCCGGTACAAGAAGCGAGAGTTCGGCATCCGAATTATCAATTGCTTGCAAGAGTGCCCAACAAGGCAGGCCATCGATGCGTAACCGTCACGCAACAGATGTTGCTCTGCTTCCGTTTCTTACTACGATCGCCTGCGCCGAAAACGAAGACCCAACAGCCGAAGGGTCGCATCTGTCGTTTTTACAAAGCGATGGCATTTGAGCGGTTCGAACAGACAGAAAACGACATGAGTGGCTGATCTTGAAAGTAACTAGTAACGAGTACAAAACAGTCAGCCAATATAGAGGGTTGGGTTTTTCAGACGACAACAGCTGCATACGAATGAATTTCCTGCGAACTTTCAACAGCATCACAAGTACGCTGAAACAACGCCGGAAACGGCACGAGTCATAAATTCGTAGTGGAAAATGGGCTGTCTACAGTAAGCGCTTTATAATGCAATACGGAAACGCAGGTGTTGACCTAATGTCAGATGAGGGTGCTGGTAGAAACACGAATGCGGCAGAATAAAACGAACCACCTGATAACCTGCATGCCTACGCTCGATTTACCCAAGCTACACTATACCCAAGCGACGTTCCGCAAGATAAAGTAATGGCATTATCGAAAGAAGCGTATCCGTGTTATCCTTATAAGGTCTACTCTGTGATGTCACTAACGTAAGCGCGCGCGGATCGCAATAACAGGGTGTTAAAATGCGGCAACCAGTAATGCTATTTTATGAGCAACGGCGACATTTCTGGTCCCAGCTCATTATTTCATGACATTCAAACCAGCGCGTTGGCGAACGCCGAAGTCTAAAGAACGACACGAGCGGAAAGCGGAGCAAAAGTCACCCATATCCGGCGCGCTCTCTGCAGTGCCGGACGAACGATAATGTCCCTGTGCGTGTCGAACACTGATATAGGGCTGAAGAATGGAGCTGGAATCCTATCGTAAGTACTGTCAGCCTGTTATTATCACATGTCTTCGTGATATAGTGAGAGACAACGCTACGCGCTGCAGTGGGCTGTCCAAGCGAGCAGGCACAACGGAGAAGGCAGCCACGCTCAGGTCGGCTCCGCACCTGGCGTCCAACTGTCAGGCGGTAAACAAGCGATAGCCGTTGGAGCTGCGAGCACTCACCATGATTGTAATCCCCGCTGGGGCCACCGCTTAATCTCCCCGAGATGTCACTGCAGAACGGCGAAGATATACGACCACGTTCGTCACACAAACTCGCAGCGCGAAACGACACTCGCGCGGAATCCTGACGAAACGACGCTCACTGACGCGCCCGTGAGCAACGCCACCGATCGACGCCGCGGCGCTAGCAGCGCACCAACAGCAGCAGGGGCGGCGGCGGCGCCGCCGCTTGGCTTGCGGTGGCGCTGGTGGCGGATTGTCGAAAAATGTAAACGTCACAGCTTTTCGCGGGCAGCGCCGCTAGCCTTCTGGTAGCCACTGTACTTCTGGTTTTGGTTTCCGCCGCTCGCGTCGGCAAAGCTACCGTCGCCGGCCGCCCGCAAAAGGGTCACAACGGCAAGGCTCCATGGCTCCTCCGAATGCCAGGCAGGGCTATGGGGTCATACGGTTTGTAACGCACGATGCGCGGCGATGTGAGGCGGCTTTTGGCGGTTCGCCAGGTTTAGTCTCCCTTTGAGAGGGCGTGTATCTTGACACAAAGCAACTTCTCCAAACGAAGTCTAAACTGCCAGGGCTTCTGAAACTGCAACGCGTAGGCCGTCATTTTGTGTGCCATGGACACAAAGAAAACTCACTATCAGTTTTTGTATTTGTGTACCATATGGCTTCTCTGCACAATATCTGTTTTATTTGCGAGCCCGAATTGCGAGCGTTTTTTTACGCGTTGTTCTCCCTGCTTTGTCGCGCTGTCCGTTGATAGTGCGGTTCATAATTTTGAAGTTCGCCGAGTTCTTGTAATCTGCTCTTGAAAATTACTTCAATGCACTACCATCGATCGTTACGTTTATTATTTTTCTGGTGTGGTTTGATGGTTTATAGGGGTTTAACGTCCCAGAGCGACTCAGGCTATGAGAGGCCGTAGTTGAGGGGCCAGGAAATTTCGACTACCCGGGGTTCTGACCTCGCACAGCACACGGGCGCCTCGCTTTCCTCCTCCATCGAAAAGCGGCCGCCGCGGCCGTGATTCGATCGCGCATCCTTGGGCATAGTAGTCAAGCGCCCTACCCACTGCACCGCCACGGTGGGGTAGTATTTTTCTAATTTTGAAGCCGGATGCTTAATGCATTGGTGACCTGTAACTTTGACAGGGTCAGCGGCCTCATTGTCTCCATTCGAAATGAACACAGCGGTTTTGAGGACTCGGCAGGACGACAGAGGAAACAGTATCTCATATTGATTTACGGCCACGGGCGGACAGGTGCTTCGTGATCCCGTAATCAACAATCGAGAAAAGCGGCAAACGCTCACAGCATGGCGTGAGTGGCAGGCAGAAACCTTGGCACGGTGAGAAATGACGTAGAGATCAACGGCGTTCTCATTCTCTTTCAGCTGTTTTGGGAGTGCGATACCGGATGCGTGATGATGGATGTCTGCAAAATTGAGGTTGCGATCTCAAGCCCTTGCCCGGGGTTGCTGTTCTTGCAGTGGGCCTTTAGCTATTTAACAGAAGCGCGTGCAATAGGCGACCTTGTCTTGCAACTACAAAATAACGAAAAGGCACGGCGGGGACGTCGGATAAGTAACTACACGCAGCGCATCCAAAGTAACAAGGTGAAGGCAAGTCATACGAAGAAAACTCCACTTGCTGAAACATTGGCTAGCGGACTGAGGTTAAGGTTAACACTTCTAGTGCGCACCGCTTCCACCATGTGGCGCCCAGCATTCAAAAGCACTGAAAAAGCACTGAAGGAATTTCAAACTTTCAGTACGTCGCACTCATTTTCTACAGAATGAGCGGAGGAAAATTTTTGTAAGTCAGTTTGCCGCAAAGAGAAAGATTTGCGCATGTTTACCACCATGCTCGCGCAGAATCTTTCAACAAAACTCTAGTTTTCAGAAAATGACGAGTTAGTGGCGGCAAAGAGATGGCGTTAGTTGCTGCTGTCCAGACAAGCCAGGCACGAACATTCTGTTCCAAACGAACCGCAGTTGTCGTAATGAGCCCTGTACGCCTCATATAAGCGTTACCGGACGCTGTTTGTAAACATTGTTAACAGCTTCGCAGCGCTTCCGTGTTATATGCGTTGTGCCACCAAACATTGCCCCGACACAATCTTTCTTAAAGCATATGGCCGGAATTGACAGGTGGCGGCGCGGTTAATAAGCAGTAACAGCAGTGACCTCTCTGTAGACGCGGAACTATATTGTGCCCAGCCATCCGCGTAACAACATAGGACACGAAAGAGCCATGCACTATAACGATGGAATGCGCTTTCCGTCACTGAGCTATTTCTTCGGCTAACTCCGGTCTCCGACTATAATGGCTATTTATTCAAGTCATGCACGCGTTTTTTAAAAGCAGCCGTCTTGCCTTTCACGTAGGAAAGTGCTTTCTCACCATGCACAGAGTTTACCTCGAAGCCTGTACTCTGCAGTCTGTGCAAATAACTTGAGCTCAGTACACGGCATGCAGAGAGCGAGTAAACGTTCTACGCATACGTTTTAAATTAGCGAACTGCAGAATACACCGAAATAACTAAGGCGACAGGCGACCTCATTTGGGACGTACGAGGTAGGAAGACTCGACACAAGTACGTGGGCAGCAGAGCATGCAAGGTCTATTGTACGGGACCAGCAACGCGCTGCTGGAGAACATGCGTGCTCAGCGACGATAAGACGCCAGCAGCTGACAACTCTTTCTTTAGTCCACGCGTTTTCGCACAAGTTCTTTGATCCTCTCTCAACAGCCAAGCTTTCGCCGACAAGAAAGGCACTCAGCCACGAGCCTATTTCAGAATATGAGTGCTAAACGGGCATGCGCAAGGAGTGAAACGAACTCCATTAAAGTTAAAATTCCGATGTGACGTGATGTGATGTGTGCGTTTGCGCGCGCGCGAGCGCGCGTGTGTGTGCGTGCGTGCGTGCGTGTGTGTGTGTGTGTGTGTGTGTGTGCGCGTGCGTGCGTGTGTGCGTGCGTGCGTGCGTGCGTGCGTGTGTGTGTGTGTGTGTGTGTGTGCGTGTGCGCGCGTGTGTGTGTGTGTGTGTGTGTGTGTGTGTGTGTGTGTGTGTGTGTGTGTGTGTGTGTGTGTGTGTGTGTGTGTGTGTGTGTGTGTGTGTGTGTGTGTGTGTGTGTGTGTGTGTGTGTGTGTGTGTGTGTGTGTGTGTGTGTGTGTGTGTGTGTGTGTGTGTGTGTGTGTGTGTGTGTGTGTGTGTGTGTGTGTGTGTGTGTGTGTGTGTGTGTGTGTGTGTGTGTGTCACGCATCTCTATCCCCTTTATTCGCGAATGAACGTCTTCCTACGCATACCGTTATCCTCCCTCTACGGTAATGGGTGATATGCTTTTCTTTGTCGCATGTAAATAAAGATTCCCCTTGTCGAACTTTCACAAACTAGCAAGCTGGATTTCTCGCGCAGTAAGTCTGACTCGGAGCATTGCGCTGCCTCGCGCTAGCTTGCATGACAGTCGCGGTACTTTGGGAGCCTGCAGCTGTATAGGTCTCCTATAGATTTAAAAACCTCAAGGCAAGGCCGTGATAAATAAGCTTAGGTTACAGGTGTTGCATGGAATTATAGTTCGACGTGAACAAGACGTCGTTGTAGGGCGGGGAAAGCAGCTTGCGGTGAAAGTAGCGTCACGGGAATGTTGCATCAAGCCGATCCCGTAGGAGATTAACCGCGCTGGCATGACATATGTCGCAGCCACCATTGAAAGCACAATGTTCTTATCTGCAGCGACAGTGTTTCAAATATGCACCCTTAAAGGCCAAGTGCAGAATTGCCGTATATGTGGTGGCGGTGAAATAAAAACCTCGGCAAAAGAATATGTGTCCATCTTTTAATTAGTCAACCATTTTCACACATATGCAACGTGATCTTCAGTATCGGAGTTTCTCAGATACGTTGAGAAGGCAAATGTATCCGTCATATAAGAGGTAAGCGACAGGAGCGATGTAAACAATTACAGATCAATATCAGTACTGCCAATATTCTCAAAAGTCATTAAGCAGGGTTTAAGCATAAGGGTACTAAACCCTTTAAGTGAAACAATAAAATAAGCACAGCAACAATACAGATTACAGAAGAGTTACAAAATGGCACTATTGAATATGGGTGATAACAAATACCTAAATTTCAACAGGAATTGTACGCCATAGGGGTATTTATATAAGAAGAGTGTTCCATTGCAATAAGCATCCTATTTTATCGCACTGCACAAATTGTACATTACGTCCTTCACAGCGATAGAGACTATACCTCTCACATACTCGTCATGCACGGGCGTAAACAAACAGGAGCAATGCAATATAGGTCAGATATGTTAAGGCTGCAACTCTGTACTCTTGGACCACTGTTATTTCTTGTTTGTAGAAGAACTACCGTAGCTAAAAAATTTGCTTGCATGGCTCCATAATTACGAACTAGAGTTTAACACAAACAGGCTAAGTGCATCATATTCCGCGAGCGTAACAAGCGTGAAACTCTGATTCATTTTCGAAATGACAATATCGAACGTGTCGCATCAGTCTTTTGGTATCTTATTCCTTGAGCATCTCTAAACAACCCGGCAGGTCAGTGGGCAAAAAAAAAAAAAAAAAAAAAAAGCCATTTCGTTTCATCTTATGCGCCAGCACCGCCATATGAAGTCTCACGCGGTTCGCAGCGCAGGCGTTGCGCACGTGGTCAGAGTGACGCAGTACAGCATAAACCGGGACGGGGAGGGTAAAGGGGACGCTGTTTCCCCCCCCCCCCCCCCCCCCCCCCCCTGGCCGATGGCCTCGGATAAATATTTGGGACGCGTGACGGGCTGATCTGGGACCCGAATGGTCGCCGCTACCCTGGCGAAGAGAAAAACCACGCATTCTCGTGACGGAAGAGCAGTCGCCTCAGAGCCTGCCCATACGGACAAACACTGCCATGAAAGTGAACCCGATGTGACCGCTGGTTTTACAATATCGCTGCCCATCACCCGAACCACCGTTTGTAGCTTGTCGCCGCGCACTCCACTTTCGCATTTACATACCTCATCCAACATACGCTTCGAATGTGCTCCGATGGTCTAAATATGGTAATTGAGCTATAGCTGACTAAGATGCTGATGATTCAGTAAGCGGCGCGCTCCATAGGTCGACTAAGAAGGGTGCTAAAAATACGCGCTGTAGCGACGGTCCCTGGTTGAGTGTGCCTTAACTGTCCCTTACGCTGTGCACTGCTTAGTGAAGAAAGGAGCTAAGAGAAATATGTCCAGGGGTATATAGGCAGGGCCACGAGTACTCGGGTTACCGTCACCTGCTACAGCTTGCAGCGCTGAAGCTACGAGATGCACAACAAAATGGAATCCCTGACGTCAAGTGAATGCCCCCTTTACGTTTTGGATAACCCCCATTCGTTGAATACCTCCTATCGTTTCTTTCACATTGCTAAAAGTTGTGTGTAGACTTGAACATTGCGGTGTGTCGTCATAAACCTATATTAGCGTGAAAGACACAATGCAAGCCGAAAAAATAGAAGGCCTCGGTGGTCAAGTGACTTTTGATGTTCCGTTTCTGTACTCAGGGGCGCGACATCGAAAGCAAGCATGTTGTCCGCTTTAAAAAACTCTGGGTGATCAAAAACATTGCGAAGCCCTCTACAACGAAGACTCCGCCGCACAGCTCCAGGAGTTAAGATCCGCAAGTTGATCGTAAGAACTATTGTTAACTACTTTGGAGACAGTTATTAAGCACATTTTTAAGGAACGACGCAGGGAGTACGTCCTTCCCAGGCGCATTAATTAGCTCGGCAGAGAAATAATATAGAACCAAGATTAAAGGATCGCTGCCTAAAGGTCGCTGCCTAAGAGAGATACAGGACAGCATCAGGCGCTCATTCGTGCTAGCCAGCCTGACTGAACAGCTCGGCACACTTTATATCGGCATCTATGCTGTTCGGCTTTGATATAGCAAGCAGTACGACGGCGCCATCATGAGTGACGCCTGCCGCTGGAGGAATCAAACACGCGACATCAGCGATGTTGTACTGATAGAGCACAGGCCTCTTCTCGCACTGGCTGAAGGGGGGCATGGAAGTCGGGAATCAGTCTTCTTACTCAGCAGCGCATCGATTGTTTACACGGTGCACATCATCTTTTGTGTGCCGCTTTGCAACGGTTATGGGGAAAAGGAAGCCACAACACCAGCAGTGCGTGCCCAAGGGCGAATCTGCCTCGCGAGTCCTCTGTCGCTGGTATCGCTGTATGGGCGTAGTGTGGCGTCGATGGCGTGAAGATGGATAATATTTTCGTAGGGAAATTATGGCAATAGCGCTGAATACGCAAATAAAGCAATCGTGAAGGAGCCACCAAAAGGTTCCGCGAGCTGCCGATCCTGCTTATAGATTAGTTCTCGGCGCTAGCGCAGTGCGGCGTCGATTCCGCGAAAACCACCAAAACTTTGTTTTTAAATATTAAGAAGTTGCGCAGACCTCGGCAGTTGATTAATTTGTTGGAGAACTCCTAACGTAAAAAACGATGCTATGTTACAACGTTTTTCCCCCTTACTTTCTCTCCAAAACCATTCATCAGAGTTTCGAATCTGGACATTTTTTTTTAAATTATTGTTATGAACACTTCCACCGTAATGTTACATAGACCTTGACCTTGAACATACTGATTTCTATATGCTTCAATATTAAGTAAACAACTCCACGATGCAGAGCGGGGGCTTCAATGAATGGGCGGTGCAAGCAGCCTCCTTAATACAAACTGCCAACGCGCAAATTCACGCCGAAGAACGGCAACAAAGCCACTATAAACAAGTGTCCTTTATGCCACGTCCCCAGCAGTTTTCACCAGTGCAAGTTTTCACACGACCACGGCCGGCAAGCGCCATTATGCCATCAACGTAGAACTTACGGCTCTTAACAGTGTCATTTTAGTGAGGAACTTATACAGCGGATTCTGCTACGGGCCACTGGGTCGAAGTAACCCTCGACACATCGGTTCAGTGCCAGTTCCGTCATTACAGCATTACTAACTACGGATACAACCTAGGCCTGCAGTGGCCGCCGCACATAATTCCTTCGTGACAATGTGTAGTCCACTGTTGAAGCTTTGTTGCCGAAACAAAAAGCTAACGATGAGACAAAATGACAAGCTCCATAATGCTGATGCATCTCGCTTGTTTGATCAGTTACGCATCATACAACTGATCGGCGGAGTATAGCACAGGACGCCACGGATCACAACCCATTGTTAGAAACTGCTATCTTTATTTAGTTGTATTCCACTATAGTAAACACACTGCTACCTTTTTCTTACCCCGCTGGTGAAGGGCAGCGGCAGGGAAGGACGCATACGCAGTACATTAATTATCAGCTTAACTAAAAAAACAAGGAATATTAAGATCCGTCTACAGAGTTTACAAGAGTCAGAAACTAGTCTGAAATGTGAAGCGGTCTGATAATACGGACACGATGCGTTCTTGTCAACATACTACATCCTTTTGGTAGACCAACATCCGCGTGCTATGAGGGCCTCCTCAATTAAAGGATCGATGCTCAGAAATGACGGAAGCTGCTCTACTGGAACGAAGCGCCTACGCATCCGCGCGCAGACAAGCTGCTCCTTATGGGAGGAGGGAAGGTCAGCGATGCACGTGCAAAGCGCGCGGACAAAGACCGCGCTCTGGGTCCTCGAAGTCAGCAGTTGCGTTCTGGCCAGTCTCACAGCAGCGGCGTGTTTGCTTTAGAGCCAAACACATCATTGCGGAGGAGAGAGACTGGGAGGAGGCCTCGGATGGGAGGCGAGGCAGCTGCGAGGCCCTCGTTTCGTCTCAATTGAGGCCGTTTAGCGCCACCGCAGCCGCTTCTGAGGGTGGTCCCCACCAGGCGGACGAGGGGCTCTTCACGGGACCAAGGGCGCTGCACCGCTGGCCGTGGGCGTGTTTGCGGCGCTGTGGGCTCGATTGCACACGCACATATAACAAGGACGCTGCACACACAGCTTCCGTCTTCTATGCGCTATGTGCGCCTGCCTTGTCTCTGCTTGGTATGTCTGCTGGCTCTTTAACATGCAGTGTTTTGGGAGCTCTACTGCTTGCGCCGATCGGCCATTTGTTTCCACATAGACTTCAAGACTTCGCTTCCAGCACTCTAATAACGACCACTACGTGCAGAATAGCAACTATTCTGTGCTCCAACGTGTATGAAACCATGCTGTGGCAGCGTACAGATCTTCAAAGCTGCTTGAATGTGCTAATCGCATAACCACGCTTCAAAATCCAGCGGCTATCCCTGCGATATCTCTGATATCTATACAAAAAGATCGTTTCCCTTATAAGCTCGACGTATTCACGAATTGTGCCCGTACAAAAGCATGAGGCCAGTACCCGTGGGATAATGAACAGTTCGTTTTCCTGTACCAAAGTGGTGCGACAAAACTTAGACTTCAAAATTTCTGGACCCACTACTCGCAATTTTGAGATTCGCTGGGACTACAGGTAGCTGTGCCGTAGACGTGAACTGATCTCTTCGGCAGGAAGAATTACTAGTGGCTTCGTTCATTCGTAATATTTTGGATCACGAGTTTCGGCATATATATGAACGGGTGCTGCTCGTTTTTCAGCGCAAAGCATTCGGAGAGAGCCTGCAACGGTATAAGCTATCACCATGCAGTGGGTGGACAGTTTTCTCGGAAGAAATATGCAAGTCACAGAGGCTGCCTTCAGTCTAGTGTGTTTGCTCCGGCAGAGCCCAGTGATTGGTATAAGCACAGGAGATCACTGAAGCTAGTTCTGCAAAATGCATCTCCCTTCGCTTTCCCTAGAATCCCGTGGCCAGAGAAAACAAAAATAAATTTTCCGCAACAGGCACAAACGCTGTGCTGACGTTCGGAACCGAGCGTGTTTTCTGCTTAGTTTGCGCTCTTCCTTTTAGCAGTGGATATCTATCACTTTTTTTTTCTTTGAAAGCATGCGTTTCCGTTGTACTCCATCTTGAAGACAGCTGCTGCGAGACTGTTTCTTCTCGGGACCTTTTCGCATTAGATTTGTGTTCCTCTTCGAGACAGAACGCACATGATTACCAACGCCACCAGTGACCTGGCAAGCAATATCTGGTCACTGATTTCCCTGCAATGAGCCCTGCAGCGACTCAAACCGTTCCTCCCTTTCGTTCTCCCTCTCTCTCTCCCTTATGACAGAACACAATTACGGCACAGATAAGTAGCGGTCTACGTTAATTCGTGCACTTATTTCGGTTGTTTGGAAGCCTCGTCGGCACCACTTTTCTCATTAATTTGCCAGCGCAACATGGACTAACATGTCACCTTCTACACGTTTTTTCTTTCCTAGGGGAAAAGGGAAGGGGGGGGGGGGGGGGGGGGCTGACCTCGCAGTTACCGTCAACGGCACGTCACATTATTACTGCATGCAGGAAAAGAAAGAGAGAAATGTTCTCAAGCTGTACCCAAGTCTGCCCCCTTCCCTATACATGCCGGTCTTCTGAAATACAATATAAGTCGGTCGACCACGACAGTGGTAGAATTCTCTTCGCGAATTCGATCGTAGATAATTTCACAAATTCGTGGTTGTTCCTCTGCTCAGCGTAACGCTCCCCGAAATGACGCTGTCGCATGCCGGACATATCTAATTAACCGACGGCTCTCACGCCCCAAATAAACCCTATAAGATGAAGAAGGGTTCCGCTTAATTTCGATCTTCAAGGGCCTCTTGACGCGCATTATCCCATACAACACATGGGGAGTTTTGACAACCAACGCGGCTGGGATCGAGCACACTACCTGAGCACACTCGCGTTGGTTACCCAACGCGATAAACGGAGAGTGTCCGCAGCAAGTGCGTGCTGTAGAGTTGCCCATCGATCTTCCCTAACATAACTTCACGGATAAACTTCTAGATTGTCAGGTGACTTCTTTATACAGGTTTCGCCTGTGCGCCACAGAATCATAATCGTAATCACCATAATGATGACACCACAGTAATTATATCTAGATAAGTGTAATTGACACCGCGTATATACCGTATACCGCCACCGCCTATGCGCACGTCAGATGATAACAGCGCGATGACAGTAGACGGCATTCACTATACTAAGTCCATCTAAAAACCACGATGTCTATGATATAAACATTAGCAACCATTATCGCGTGTTACCTTTGGGGCGACGCTGCTCTGTTCCTGCGCGAGACGTCCTTACAGGAAAACACTAGGTGACCGGAGACAAAAGCTAATGACAAACGGCGCCTGGCGACCTCCGACGGCGAACAGGGAAGGAAGCGCGGCCGTTTCATAATTTCGCCGCGGCACAGGTGGCTGCTGCGACGGACGAGGAAGACAACAGCATTACCTATAGACACCGACCAGGCGGTGACGCCGACCCACATATAAAATAGATCGGAAAGTCTTCCGTGATATTGGCCTCACGCGCGTATTACGTACAGCGCCACGCTCGATCGGCGGCCGTTCGACTTCCTCGTGTGTAATGCGCTCGTAACACCGCCGCAGAAAACGATTACGTATATATATGTGGCCAATGTATGGTCCACCGCTTTGCGCGATGTGTTTTTTTTATGTTTTTTATTTTACCGTAATCGATTACGGTACGGATCATACGCGAATAGAGCGCCGAACGCAATTCTATAGACTAGAGAAACGCGTCCGAGAAAACCCGTTCAAAAGTGGGAGCGATTTCGTTTTCGTTTACAGGAATTCCAGAGAGGAAACGAGAGTAATTTCGGGTGAGTTAAAGAAAACGAAATGATGCTATTTTGGTAGTTCAGTAACCAACTATACAGGATGGTTGTAAGCGAGCCACCGAATGGCATTAGTTAGCGTAACCGTCATCGTCAGCTGGGTAAGCCAAAGTGGTCACAACGCAAGTTGCGGTTTGAAACAATGAAAAGGCATACGAAGACCAGCAGTCGGTGACACTGTTCTGAGCAGCAAAGACACGGTGTCTTATCAGTACAAGCTTTGCCGGAACGATATAAAACTGCCTAATCATTTGAAATTCAAAATAACTTCCCAAATGATATGTTTCTCTATTGTGTTGATTTGCATAGCCATGTTGTAACCAGCCAAGCCATCCTGCATATCACGATTAAAAAATAATAAAAGAAAGTCGTGCTGGGGTGCTCCCTAACATATGACGGCTAAACGAAAAGAAAATGATATCGATTGCCATCAATGCTGATATTTATTTGCTGAAATCAGTTTCGAACAGCTTCGGCAAACTATTAATGAATCGTTGTTCTCATTTTCTGGTCCGTATTCTGCACTGAATATTCACCTGTCCTGCATTCACGCGGCGACGCGGTGCGTTTCAATTCCGTTTTATGACTTTATGCTCTTTCCTCTCCAGTGCCCGGCTGGAGGCGGTGTATAATATCTAATAAATAAACATTTCAATGTAGATATCAAAATTACTACTACGTATAAAACACAAACAGCTCATAGTGTTTTGTTAGCCTCATGAAAAAAAAAAAAAAAAAAAAAGATACCGAGCAGCCTACACTTTTGGGAATTTATGCACTGCTTTCATGTGCCTAACTTATAGCGCAGCAATCAGTCAGGAAGAAGGCGTCGCCTCACCCAATTACGGCATTAGCGATAGATACCGCTCTGTGATGAAAGCACATCGCCTATTACCGACCATGCGTCATACGCCACACTGGTTAAAGACCACTGCCGAGAGTGCTGCGACGCCTCTGATAAGGCAAGTGGGCCCTTCAGTGAGCAGGAACTGCATGCTTGTTTTGCTTTTTTTTTTTTCGCTCTTAGTTCCATAACTGATAAAGAGTAAACAAGAAGTGGAGGATGGAACAAAGATCGCGAAGCCTCGCCAGCAGTTTGCGCGTTGTCATCCGCCTCCTACTAATTAATAGGCACGCATTCCGTTGAACAAACATGGAATACAGTCCTATAAGCGTGTTCATACTCTTTACCTCTGACAAAAATTTAGGCCTGGCTGTTAAGCAGAAGAGGACAAACAGTTCGTCACTGTGTAACTGTGTCAGCCCCAAGTCGCTGTTATAAGATAGCCCTCTAAAAATGGCTCCGCAATAGGTATGCACTCTAGTAGGTCTCTGCCAAACTATATACCTCAAATAAAATGAACTAAAATAATGTAACCGAGCCATTTTGTTCTAGCACAATGGTGAAAAGTTCTCTCAGCGCAATGTGTTTGTCTTCCTATCTGTCCGTGTCTCTAGCGCTGTTTTAACATAATCTCGGGAAAGGTTTCCTTAAAACATCTCCGGGGAGTATGTGGAGAAGCAGCTCGGAACGCTAGCTTGCGCAGCCTATACATTAGCAACGAGTATAGGCGTTCCCACACGGCGGGCTGTCCTCTAGTCTCTTTGCATCGTCAAATGCATCCTCCTTCCCTCTATCGGAGCCGACTCTGTCATTCATTGGGTCCACTTAGCGCGACGCGCGAACTTCACTACGGAGCCTTAACGAGATCACACGCCCTGTCGAGCGCAACATCCCCTCCCCGATGAGCGAGGCACGAGCGGCGTTGAAAAGCAGCGACGGTGGCGAACGCTGACGCAGCCATGGCTTCAGCCATCTACTGGGGCGGGAGGTCGCGATGTTGCATATAACAGCACTCCGTGGATTGCTTGGGGCCGAGAGGGCCGACATGATAGCGCTGCAACATCCTGCCTGGTGTTAAGCATCAAACCACGTGATAACAGGCAACACTTGAAGACGTATCCCCCTTTTGATTACTTAATCAAGCGTAACTAGTTCGTCGAGAAGACCCCATGTGGCGTGCCAAATTGGCAAATGCGCCATTCGTTACTTGAAGAAAAACAAACATCGAGCCACTGTCACTTAATTATTCACTATTGAAGTTAAGGAGCGTTTTCTCTTTCGCTAGTAAACATTCGTTGATTTGTTACCGAGGGCTGAAGAGGTCATATGGCAAGGCGTAAGCTCTTTTAGGGCGTTGCTGTTGCATATATAGCTGATAGCACCACAATGAGTAAAAACTACGCAAGCAATTTCGACCAATCGTGAACACGTATGATGAGAGCTTGCGTTCTTCCCTGCACAATTTGACTACACGCGTATGGTTACTGAAAAGCAGTAAGAGAAAAAGACTGCACGCGAATGGACAAGAAGAGGAAACTCGGATGACTCACCCTGCGTTCGTTTGGGCGCCATTTGTTGGTGGCGGCTTCGGTTGGAACCCTGCGTGAAAGAGCAAGACGGAGCAAATTTAGCTCGCCAATTTCAACGGGGAAGTCAACGCGCAATCACGCATGCTCAAGTTAGAAACTCACCATCAGTGCACATGCGATGCTTACACACTATTCCGAGTTCACGTCGTTATCGAATTGTCGCTATCTCACGTGACCTCGAGTCATCTGAATGGTCGAAACTCCGGAACTGGGTGTTGCCACTACGGAACCGGAAGAGGTGGCAACATCATGTTCCGGGCGTTTCCACCAGTCAGACGACTCGAGGTGACGTGAGATAGCGACACTTTCGATAACGACGCAAACGGAATACGGGCCCAGGATTCGGGAATGTCTGAATATTCCGTACAGGACAAAGCCCATGCTTCAACTAGGGAAGCAACGCGACGAGAGAGAGAGACAAACATTTATTATGAGCAGGCGTGGAATATTCAGTCCTCGGTGGACAGCCTCCTCAGTCCAGGAAGCCGTGGACCCGAGCCATCTCCCGAGTCCGGCTGACCAGACTACGCTGATCCTCCAGGCTGGGGCTTGACAGCTGAGTCTTCCACTGCTCTTCGGTTATGGCCATGGTGGTTATAGTACCATTTGGTCCCTTGCATCCCCACACCATATGTTGTAGGGTGTTTGGTACATTGCAAAATGCACATTCTTATCTGTAGGTGGTGGGAGAGATTCTGTGTAGCAAGGTGCCGTGGACGTGGCTGTTGGTTTGGATTTTTCGGAGGGTGACTGCTTCTTCTCTGGTTAGTTTCTTGTGGGGTGGGGAATATTTTCTTCTGTCAAGTCTGTTATGTAGGAGGATGTCAGTATATTTCTTGGGTACATCATGTGCGCTCCGAAATCCCTCTGGGCGTGGTGCCCGGTTAGCATATCCTCGGGCTGAGGCGTTGGGGGCCTCGTTTCTTTGTGAGTGTGTCCCGGAGATGTAGATATCTGGGAGGTGTTGAGTTGCCGTGCGACGGAGGATTTGAAGTGCTATGCTGGAAATAATTCCCTTTTGGTAATTTCTGCATACAGACTGTGAATCAGTGAGAACGATGACGTGTTCTTTGCTCGTCGAGACCAAAACATTCATTTTATCAGAAGGAATGCGTTTGGTGGCCTTCTTTGTTGAGGCCTTTGGGCATCCAGCCGCAACTTCAGCGGTTGTGAGATGAAGGTACGAAAGTATATGATTTTACTGAAGACGGCCCCGCCGGGGTGGTGCAGTGGTTACGGCGCTCAACTACTGTTCCCAAAGACGCGGGATAGAATCCCGGCCTCGGCGGCCGCTTTTCGATGGAGGCGAAAAGCACGGCGCCCGTGTGCTGGGCGATGTAAGTGCACGTTAAAGAGCCCAGGTGGTCGAAATTTCTGGAGTCCCCCACCACCGCCTCTCATAGCCTGAGTCGCTTTGGGAAGTTATACCCCACAAAATAAACAAAGAAACAAACTCAAGACGGACGCTTGGAGAAGGCGTCGAAGGTCTTCTTTTATGCCAGAGTTGTACGTAAATGATTACTTGTAGTTAAATAAATTCATTAATTATTTGTTTAATTTTCTACCATTTTCGTGCTGTAACGTTTCGGGTAATTTAATTACGTCTCTTATTTAGTTGATTACCAGCAATAAATAACTCCTTCGAAGAAAAGGCAACAGGGGCGAAGCGTCCGTGACGATGTGATTGCGTCAAATTGTTCGCCTGCACGACGGTGCGCATGGCTGCCTGACCATACACACCGTCGACAGGCGGTCAACAGCTCTACCACTGAAGGACGACATCAGGATTTCCACCAGCTTTTGGCTAAAAAATTGAGCCAGTTTTATTATGTTTAATGATTCCACACAAGAATCCGCGCCTGATGTTCCCAAGACCTACGGAGGATTGTGTTCAGCCTTTCTGTGAGCTTATCACAGCACCAAAAAGAAGCTCGGTGGTTCGTGGAGGACATAGAAACCGGCATCGAACTATTGCGTAACTATGAACGGATTTGAAAGCCGTTAGTACTTTATTTATTTATACTGCGCTATTTTACAAGATCTTGGCAGGGTGGGCACACGATATAGAAGTATATGAATGCTGGGAATAACAAAAGGGAGACCTTAAACCTGAACTACGCAATTGCGAGAGTACAAACGAAACACAGGAAGGTGGTCGTACAAAAATGTAAGAAAATAAAGGTGATTTTTAAACACTTTAGTGAAGCCTTTGCTACTGCATCATTAGTAAGATTATTCCAGTCTGTAATCGTTCTGGGAGAAAAAGAGTACTTATATTAGGATATTCATGCGTGTAATAGGGTTCCTGTAAAATCGTGCCGTTGTCTTGTAATATATCTGGAGCAGACCTGCCGTCTTCCTGGTTCCTCAACAATTGGTTAACGCTAAACGTATCAAAAGCTAGGTATATCATTTTGCACTCTAGATACAAGACGATTAGCGATATGTTTACACTTTCGCTCGGTAACTTGTTAATAGAAACAGTTTCATCTTTTAAATATTTGGGGATTATTTTTGATTACTATTTGTACTGAAAAAACAAAATAAAACAAAATAAAAAATAACTTTAGGGTTTCACACGCGAATTAAGGCAAGAAACTACTTAAATTACAATATACTACGCTCTCTGTTCTTCTCGTTTTTACATTCACATATCAGTTACTGCTGTTAATCTTGGGGTCAAACTTATAAAGCTTATTTCTCTTCTTTATATCGTTTTCAAAAACGGGCACTGAACGCAATAACTACTGATAGTTATGATCACTCTAGCAGTAAAATTTTTGAGGCTAACAATGTATTGTCGTTCCTATTCTTGGAAAACTATAAAGGTTCACACACGATCAACAATATAATGAGCACTAACTCTCCCCATTCATTGAGTCTATTCATCCAAACTTCGCGAACTGTGATTTTAACCTTCCAAAATGTAGAAACGTATATAGTAAATACCTGATATAGTTCAATGGAGTTAAAATATGGAATGAACTGCCTATGGAGGTAAAAGAATTTTGAACTGACATGCAAATTGTATTACAAATCTAATCAAATTCTGCCTGAATCCCTTGCTTAGTGAATCTCTAGTGTTATACCTTGTCTTGCAACTTTCTTTACTGTACTATTACACATGCACAATAATTTTAGATTGGTACAGCATACTTATTATTGTGAATTTTATATACTTCGCTTGCACTCTATTTTGTGTATTTTGTAGCCAAATTTTTCTTCACTCCCCTTGTGAATTTTGCGATTTCTTCAACTTTTATTTATAATATTTTATATATGCTTAGACTTTGTTTCCTACTATCTGCCTAATCACGCGAGGTTTATATTTACCTCGCACTTCATTATACTTTTTTTGCGAATGCGTACAATTAGAGTAATAGTGCTGAGCATACATAATCATTAATTCATCTAAACCCTTCATCCCTTGCGACTGAAACTGAGAGTATTCTTTGTATATGTATCGGCCACTAAGATATCGGACCAAACAGTGCTTGTATAGGAAAATTTGATTTTTGTCAATGAAGTTTCTTGAAAAGAAGAAAACGAGATACCCAGGGGAGAACGATATAATATTCGATGTGTCAGTATTTTATTTTTCTTACCTTTGAATAACTGAAGAAAGAATTTTAGACGACAGATGCGGTGTCTGTGAGGGAGTGGGTGCAAACTACTTTGATTAAAAAGGGCAGTAATAGACTTGCTGCCATATGAGTCGTAGGTAAACTGCACTATCTCCTTTTGAATTCTGCCTTAGCAATGATAGATTTAGTAAAATGATACCAGATTTGACAGCATATTTTAACATAGGGAAAATAATGGTGTGATATGAAGTGAACGTATACTGAGGGAGGAGGGGAAGGGGGGCTGCGCTTCAGGGCACGTTGGAGGAAGAATAGTTTGCGTAGGGCATTAGCAGCGACGCTGTTGACGTGCTATATCCATAAAAGGTTATCGCAGATCCGAAGTCCAAGGTACTTGTAGGTATGTAGGTATACACTTCATAGAGAATTTTATTGTTAGCAGAATATTGTTGTCATAATAATAATAAAAAAAGAAGCGTTTCGGCTTATTTTCCTGAGTTATACGCATGAACACTGAATGATCTTAATTAACACATATTTGCCATTGATCACACCATGCTATTGCATCAGTGAAATCGATTTTAACCGGAGTTCATCCTGAGTAGTACTAACCTTTTTATGCAAAACACACTCATTGGCGTACAGTATAGCAGAAACTGAGATTTTGTCGACAATAACTGTAATAATAATCAAGAAAAAAAAAACGTGGGCCCAACACTAGACCACTGGGGAACGCCGGAATCAACAGGAACTAGAGGGGAACAAGATTTATTTACTGCCACACACTGACGACGGTATCTTAAGTGGGCTAATATCCATGCGAGTAATTTGCCATTTTTTATTTCATTATCTAGTTTGTGAAGATGCTTGTCATGCGAAAGTTTATCAGATGCTCTTTAAAGCCCCTAAATATAACGTCAGCCTGCTTTCATTCATTGATTGGCAGCGTAAAATCGTATAGTTGGCACTAGCTGAGTGGCGATGGAAAATGTTAGACTAACATCGTGCTGTCCATTAGTCAGAAGTCTTTTTTTCTTTTTCAAGGCGTTTGTCTATTGTGCGATATGTCAGTGCACGTAAAAGAACCCCTTGCGGAAACTTCCCTAGATCCCTACCATGGCATCGCTTATAGTCGATGTCAATCTGGGGACGTTAAACTCCGTAAACTAAACCAAACCAATCAAGTGTTCCTGTTCTACTTCTCCCCGTCTGTCTACTATAACGGTACCAATACTAAATTGATGTAGGTACTGACAGCTGAGATAAATTCTGAATTTCTCCCTGAAGACCAATTTGTAGAGCAGGCCTTATCATCGTAATTGGGTACTCAAGATAGAACAAGACCACAAAGTGGTGGCCCTTTACAAGGGAACACGCATCTTATCTGCAACCATCTCAACGCGTTTCCGACTCGGTGCCAGCAGCAGGCGTTTGGGCTGTGGCGCGGTGAGTCAACTGGTCGAGTGCCGGCGCCCTCGGCGACCTTGACACAAAGAGCACCTCGTGCGCACAGTACCATAGAAACGCACGAAAAAAAAAAATCTAAAGCGCGCGCATGTACTCAGACAGAACAAATGTTTTCTTAATGCCTTATCAAGCAGCAACCATTAAAGCAGTGAGCCAAATCATTTTCGCTGCCTGTAATATTTGCCTAAATAAGCGTAACAGTTGTGGCGCACATAGGTTTCATGTCTACAAGGTAACGCTGAAAACTACTACGGCAACGCAAACTCGGCGAAAATCAGCCGAAAAAAACAAAAAAGAAAAACGTATTCTACGCCCGCTGGCCTCATGATATTCTTAATAAGGGCATCCAGCTTCCAGATGTCGCAAGCAAGCAGCGCGGAACGAGATAAACAGTGCACGCCGGCTTCAAAGCGATGGAGCGCGCAGACCCGCGCGTCGTACTTTCCGGCCGAGCCCGTGCCAGCCGTTTATCGTGGTCCCCGCGGCGGCGTCAGATTGGCCCCAAGATTGGGGAGCCCGATCGAGCGCGACGCTCGCGTGCGCCGACGCTCACTGTGCGTACACTGCTGGTGCAAAATCTTTGCAAACACACGCACGCAGACCCAGGAAGCCTTCGTCTTCTGATGATAACAGAGATGGCGACGGATAGAAGCGCATGCCGCGGAGATGCATAGAGAATCGTCGGCTTTTTGAGATAGCGGCAGTACTCTACCCAGCTCTGTCTGTGTGTGTGTGTGTGTGTGTGTGTGTGTGTGTGTGTGTGTGTGTGTGTGTGTGTGTGTGTGTGTGTGTGTGTGTGTGTGTGTGTGTGTGTGTGTGTGTGTGTGTGTGTGTGTGTGTGTGTGTGTGTGTGTGTGTGTGTGTGTGTGTGTGTGTGTGTGTGTGTGTGTGTGTGTGTGTGTGTGTGTGTGTGTGTGTGTGTGTGTGTGTGTGTGTGTGTGTGTGTGTGTGTGTGTGTGTGTGTGTGTGTGTGTGTGTGTGTGTGTGTGTGTGTGTGTGTGTGTGTGTGTGTGTGTGTGTGTGTGTGTGTGTGTGTGTGTGTGTGTGTGTGTGTGTGTGTGTGTGTGTGTGTGTGTGTGTGTGTGTGTGTGTGTGTGTGTGTGTGTGTGTGTGTGTGTGTGTGTGTGTGTGTGTGTGTGTGTGTGTGTGTGTGTGTGTGTGTGTGTGTGTGTGTGTGTGTGTGTGTGTGTGTGTGTGTGTGTGTGTGTGTGTGTGTGTGTGTGTGTGTGTGTGTGTGTGTGTGTGTGTGTGTGTGTGTGTGTGTGTGTGTGTGTGTGTGTGTGTGTGTGTGTGTGTGTGTGTGTGTGTGTGTGTGTGTGTGTGTGTGTGTGTGTGTGTGTGTGTGTGTGTGTGTGTGTGTGTGTGCGTGCGTGCGTGCGTGCGTGCGTGCGTGCGTGCGTGCGTGCGTGCGTGCTTGCACGTGCTCATGAGCGGACGTTGCGAGAGGAGGTTTGAGGGGTATGGGATTTAACTTTCCAAAAGCTATGAAAAATTTCGATCACCTGTACTTCTTTAACGTACACTGACGTCGCAAAGTACACAGGAGTCTTCCGCGGCCGTGTTCGAATCTGTGTGCTCCGGATGAGCAGCCAAGTGCGCTAACTACAGAGGCACAGCGGCAGGGCTGTGTGTCCATGCGTTTACACGGCTGTAAACGCGTCCATGTCAGTGGACACGGCTGTCGGTACAACATGACCGGGTAAGCGTCTCCTGACTTTTCGTTTGTCCATTCACTCGCCAACGTTTCCTATATTGTCCCACTTGCAGGCTTGCCTGCGTTTGGCTTGCCTGTGCTAACCAAAGATAACGAAGGCAGGCGACGAAGAGAGACCGAAGGACACGATGCAATAGCGTGCTACTCATGCATACGAAATGTGATTCCGAGAGGTCGGCACCTGCTGATCGAGTTCGGAGGTAAAATGCGCCTGAAAGGGAAGACAAAAATAGACCAGCCGCGCGGAGCTAGCCACGAACGACTAAGCCGAGAAAGGGTAGAGAAGCGAGGGAGAGAGATGGGTATGCGTGGCGACCGCAAGAGAAGGGCGTATGCCTTGGTATCTGGCCAAGAGATTCCTGAAGAAAGCAAGCACCGTTCATTCTGGCTTCGGCAGCCACCAAACGAACCGCAGGGAAGGAAAAAAGAAAAAAAGAAAAATCTTGCTTAGCCGTGAAGCTATCGTGTCACCAGGCTTACTACACTCGGCTCGAAAATTGCGTGCAGCGCTGTTGAACGCGTATGCTGGGCAGATGTGACTATAGTCGGTGCACGAGTTTCCTAAACCGCACAGCTAAGATATTGCACTGCGTGCGGTGTGTTGATTATAGGGGGCCTACACATTCTACGCCACGACATGTAGACTCCCTATATATGTTCGCTGTTCGGAACTGTGAACTGAACAAAGCGCAGAGTATGCAAGGAATAGGCGGGGTTGTTATATGGTGAAAAACGATCAAAGAATTTCTGAGTACAAAAGACGCCCCGCACTCTCAAGCCATTTATAGGATTCCATGCTGCCTCGTTTAAATTCGACATGCGCATTGCTCAAAAAAAAGAAAAGCTTACATGTCTACCCACCTGCGAAGAGAGTTACAATATAGTAGTTGCGGCGAAAACATTGTAAATCTACCTCGGTTATGAATATGCTCTTTGTAAAAAGTGACTCCTTACACATCTGTTTCCTACAGAGTATCGATGCCAGCTCCAGTTTCAGACCGAAGATATCCAGTGATCGTTCGGGAGGTGTCATTTTCGAATTCGGAGATTGCGTAGAGATGTGCTGACGCAGAGCTGTTACATTTATATTCCACTAAGAAAACTGTTTCAGATCTTGCCCATTCGGTTCCATTGCAGCAAAAGGGAAACGCAGCGGAACAAGTGTTTTTCTCTCTCTCAGTGTTTTTCTTTTTTTTTCTTCAGCAGAACAAATGACTGCGGAGGAACGGAAGACACTTGCTGGTTGCCTCTGAAGGATGATAACCGTCCGCGTTTTTCGTGTATACCTTTGTAGCGCTGCTTTTGACGTTTGCGGTAAGACTTCAACGCTTATCACCAGAACTGCGAAATATCCCGGCTCACATGCCCAAAATATGCCGCAGTCCACAATAACGCCGAAGGCAGGAGAAACTTCATTTTAAATAACAAATGGCTCCGATGTGCTCATTCTCAACAGATGATTTTGTTGATTTTCTTAGGATTTTCAGCTTTGGTTTCACGGTTTCCCAGGTTAGTAATGGCTATGTATTACAGGCATTACTTAGGACAGGTAGTAACCGCAGATCCGGACCATTAAAAGGAAATAAGAAGAATAAGATTGGGATGGGGCGCATTTGGCAAGCACTCGCAGATTATGACTAGCAGCTTACCGGTATCGCTCAAGAGGAAAGTATATAACAGTTGCATCTTACCTGTACTCGCCTATGGGGCTGAACTGTGGAGGCTAACCAAGAGAGTTCTACTTAAGTTGAGGACAACTCAGAGGGCTATGGAACGAAAAATGGTAGGTGTAACATTAAGAGATAGGAAGCGTGCAGAGTTGTTCAGAGAAATAACTCATTACCGACGTTCTAGCGGAAATTAAGAAGAAGAAATTGACATGGGCAGGACATGTAGTGCGAAGAGAGGATAACCGATGGTCGCTTAGGGTAACAAACTGTATTCCAAGGGAAGGAAAGCGTAGCAGGGGGCGGCAGAAAGTTAGGTGGGCGGATGAGGTTAAGAAGTTCGCAGGAGTCAAGTGGATGCAGCTAGCACAGAACCGGGTTAAGTGGAGAAATATGGGAGAGGCCTTCACCCTGCAGTGGGTATAGTCAGGCTGATGATGATGATGATGATGATGATGATGATGATGATGATGATGATGACGCATTACAGGGCTTCGATAGTAGCTTTCGAGTCTAATCGCCTCAAGTTAAGCGATCTCACTAATAGCCTGCTCCAGCCCTCTCCTTTCGCGGGATTACTTGCGCGCTTTCTGTAACTCCGCAAACTGCCAGCGGTGCACGCAACTGGAAACCGAGCTACGTTCTGTTGCGCAAATACTACTCGCCGCCGTATAACGCCCGGCTGGAAACCGCATTTCTAAATGAAAGTGCGCGTGCGCTCTCTTACCATTTCCTTCGACGACGTCGTCGCCTTTAGTGTTGGCACTCTTGAGCGTGCATAATTACTTCCTCCAAAGATATCGCGCAGAACAACTCTCCGAGGGTGCGTCTTGTCTGCTAGCTTGCTCTATCGGGCTTCTTGCGGCTACGAACAGCTATAAGCGGCACGCCTGCATGCGATGGCCATTTATACGAAAATTGAACTGGTTACGGCGGCTAATCACAGCTCATAAACGAACATGCGGAGGTCAACGATTGAGTTGCGTGCAAGAGAGTGTTGGCGCAGTCGTGGGAAGAAAAGATGGCGAATGGCGAGGCTGAAGCGTTTGTTTGAAAGCTGGCGAATGTTTGGCTCTTGCTTTGACGGCGATGCAAATAGCGCCGCGGTTGAATAACGTGACGAAGAAGGAAGTGGGGAACATGCCGAAGGCAAACATTTCGCATTGACATCCCGTCGACGCGAAATTACTTTCATCTTTCCCTCAAGGTGCAGTTCTCCTACCATCACAAGTATTGGTAAGACACAATGCAGGAAACATGCGCGAAGAGTTCAGTATATAATATTCCGATTAGCAGCGGTAGAGCACTGATTTCGAAGTTGTGTTATCTACCGTGCGATACCTTGTTCAGTAACAGTACCAAACTTTAACTAAGTGCATAACGTGTTTCAATTACCTCAGAATTTCATTTCCTCCTTTTGTGACTTAACTACTTATTAAATATAAAATAAAGCATGCTGTAAAGCAGCAACTAGCTAATAGATTTGTTTGCTTTTTTTTTTTACGGGTGTAACGTCCCAAAGCGGCCAAGGCTAATAGTATATAGGCTTAGTTGAGGGCTCTGGATAACTTGAATCGCGCTTTTTTTTCTTTTTTTTTTTTTATTTTAGGGCGCACTGATAGCTCACAGCACACGGGCGTCCTATATATACGCCCCCATCGAAACACACAAATCATTAAAACGATAAAAGAAAGCCCAATGGTATGCAACTTTTGCGGGCGAAATTGAACGAAACCTGCAAGCAAGCTACAAGTACTATACGTCCCTCTATAGTTGCACATACAAGCGCATTGTTTTTCGGCGGCCTTTTCACCTCGCTGCAAGCGGTGGCCTTGCAAGATTGGATTGACTTCGCTGCACCCATGCAGTATCTGATCTGATGTGGACCTCTTATCCTCCCATTTTAGGGGTCGAACTGAACGCCGCGGATCTTTCCGGCAAGAGACGCTCGCGGCCAAGGGAGAGCCGACAAGCAGGCTGCCGTACGCAGACCCCCGCAACAGACCCGAAATGAAGTGCGCCGACGAAGTAAGCGCTACAGCGGCGTTCCTCCGTTATTGGGCTCAAGGTCCGTGGCGGCTCGCACGCGATCCAACCAGCCTCCAGCGCATTGGCTCGCGGAATAAACGCCCCCCTTCTTCAGCATGCCTGGCAAGGTGTACGCATAGCGCTTTAGAGGAACACGAAAACTTGTAGTACGTACTACATAAGCACGTACGGACTGGAAATGAGGCAGCACCTTTTCCCCTGGGCACGCATCTTTTTAACGCCGTTTCGCCGAAGGTTGCCAGTGTTTGAGCTCCGGAGAGATGGAGACACTCCGCCGATGAAGGAGCGGGGGAACCTGAACGAGCCTCGCTCGGCCCGTGTCATTATTCCTCCGTACATACTAACGGCTTCTTGATCGCGCATTGTGAACGCCGAGCGTTCGATGTAACGCCCGCCAGAGAGTCGACTCGATGCTCGATGCGCGCGGGGGCACGCTGCGTGGGAGCGTGCTTCGCGTACGAGGTGTCCTTATTCGACGGAAACGATCCCGCAGACAGGCGTTTCCGTATCGAGACTACGTAAGCATGCAATCAGGCTGAGGCGGTTAGCGGAGCCGTTCGGAAGCACAATGGTCTCGAGAGCTATGTGGAAAAACAGAGAAAACGAAGCTGCGCAATGCACCGAGCCGTAAGCGAGAAAAAGGGAGGTCGAAAGTGTTCTTTCTTCGCGAACGCCATTTCGTATCAGGACATGCGTACCTTGCGCCCTGAGCGAACGCGTTTGCTCCGGGAGTCTTAAATCAACGGGCGCGTCACGACTGGCTGCCGGCCGTAAGTCGATCAGCGAAGAATGACAGTGATTTATGCTGGCACGATATAGCCGTAAATATACGTTGCGCTGGTGTTTGTGTTAGACGTGTATGTGTGCCTACCAGGAGCCCGGTCAGCCGCGCAATATGTAGGCATTGCGTGCGTGATTCGGACAGCATTTGACATTACTTGGCAGTTCACAGAGAAAATAGCGCATACATTCAGCGGAGTGCAATCTTTTGACGTCGGCTGGTTACCATACACGCTCCATAACCTACAATCACAGTTGCGTTCATAGGGACATGTGAGGTGAACTTCTCCAAAAATAATGTTTGTGCGGAAGTAATTCCTGCAGCTATTAACCTTTATTTGGGAAATGTATTTATTTAATAGGCACGCGTGACGTGCTTCTGCAAATACTAATGTCAAAACTGCAACAAAACGATGAAAATATGTAAAATATAAGGTGCCATGTCGCTAACTCAAGATTTTATGCATCTTTAAGATTTTATACGACGGTACAAGATGTTCACACATATTGGCAGAAAACTGAAAAACGTTCACATGCCCTGGTGTGATCATCTGCTTCTTATATTTATGTATCTGAGACTTGTCAATTTACGCTCACTTTAAGTGTTTCCCTCTTACCATAATTTAATTGCCTGAATGTCCCTCCAGTCAATTCCTCTCGCTTGGGGACTCCTCTGAAAACGCCCAGCTTCCGCAGTTGCAGGATATATCATTTTCCCTCGCACCTTTCTCTAGAGGCACCGGGCTTCACTTGGCGTCCACGCAGACATACAAGCCGGTATTTTAGTTTGATAAATTTTTGTTTCTAACGTCCCAAAGCGACTCAAACTGTGAGGGACGCCGTAGTGGAGGGATACGGAGATTTCGACCATCTTTACTGCGTGCGCTGACGTCACGCACTCTATGGGCGCCTTGCTTTTTGCCCCCATCGAAAAAAAGCGGCCGTCCGTGGGAAAGAACACGCGTCCTTGGGTACAGCAGTCGAACGCCCTAACCATTCAGCCACAGCGGCGGGGCGCCAGCATTTCATCTACTAACACTCGTTTTGATTACTTAGTATTATATGACGCTCTTATATAACAATCACAGTTTTATAGCTTTGGTAGAAAGAGAGTAAGGATTTCAGATCGAGTGTCCGAAGGTTGCAAAGTAGCAATTCTTTCTTTCTTTCTTTCTTTCTTTCTTTCTTTCTTTCTTTCTTTCTTTCTTTCTTTCTTTCTTTCTTTCTTTCTTTCTTTCTTTCTTTCTTTCTTTCTTTCTTTCTTTCTTTCTTTCTTTCTTTTTAATTCTTTCTTTCTTTCTTTCTCCTCCTTCTCTCTCTCTCTCTTTTAAGCGGCGCTGTGAGCACTGTTAAGGAGCACAAAAGTAGACCGAACCTACATATCAGCTACGAGGTTGAAACAGTGAGCCCCTCTAATTCCCTTGGACTTGTGCTTGACACCTGCACGGACTGGGCTGAGCATGTAAAGTAACTTACCTCACAAAGAGCTAGCTCCAGCAGTTGGTGTCTTTTCTCGTAGATCTGATTTCGCTCCATTTTTAGCATTACTTGCATGTCATATTACATAGCTGCTGTTATTCGACCTAGAGAACTATATAAAAAATATATAATTACCTAATGTTTATCGCCGCCAATCATGCCTTTCTCGGGAGCCAGTTACGCGACCCACACAGGAAACGGTTTTCTACAGTACAGAATTATTCGTGTCCAAGTAATTTTTGGACACCATTTGCAATAACGAATATATTCTGTTTAATTCCTTTGTTTTCTTTTGCGTCTCGCCGAACTGATGATAAAGGAAATACTTAATTTAACCCGATAAATTGGCATATAGACGCTCCTTCACAAGAGCGCTGACTACGGAAAACAGATTCCTAAATCCACAATGCTTCATTTTTGAACAGGCAACAAAATCAGGCAAAAAGAAAAGTTAGTGTAATGAACTATAGACCGGTCTCCTTATAGCGCTCTTGCAGCAAAGTTATGGAACTTATTGTTTTCAAGCACCTATCCTCGTTTCTCGAAGCTAACAATTTCTTTTCAAGCGCCCAACCCTGGTTTCGCCGTGGTCTTTAGACGGTAACTCAACTTACCCACACGACAAATGAACTGATGGGCCTTCTAAATCAAGGTGAGCAAATTGACGTTGTCTTTCTTGACTTCGGAAAGGCTCTTGACCGGGGATCACACAGCAGCTTACAATCAAAGCTTCAATGTCTTTTAAGAAATGACCAAATCACTTACTGGTTAGAAGCATATCTTTCACAACGTCACCGCTATGTTCAGTCAATGTTCTTAACTGGGCTAGTTGGTGAACGAATTCAGGCATGGTGCCAGCGCTCCAGAAGGACACATACTGCGGGTAGGCGGACAGGACAGGATAGGTAATTTCTCTTCGCATTTAGCATCAGTTAATTCTGGAGTACCTCAAGGTTCGGTACTTGGTCCGCTTCTCTTCCTTATTTACCTCAATGATCTGCAGTTTAATTCAACAGTCCGCTGTATTTTTTTTTTCCCGACGACTGCGTAGCCTACTTGAAGATTCAGACACCCTGAGACCATCTCAGTATGAATCATTTCTTGGCATTGAATTAACAACTGGTATAATTTATGGCACAATAAACTAAATATTTCTAAATGCACCCAGATATCCGTAATTTGTAAAAAAACAATCTCTAGTATTCACTTACAAAAGAAAGATTTTTCACTTAACAGTCAATGATTTCAAATACCTGGAAATTCCCATTACTTCAATACTAAACTGGGGTAGTCACATAAAGCACATTGTCGCGAGCCGGCTTCAAAAAAGCTCTGGCTCTTGAAACGTCGCTTGTAACATATTGGATATCTGACTCCAAACTCGTGTCATACACACCACTTATAAAACCCTTATTGGAATATGCCGATGCCGTTTGGGTCCCTAACCCTACGTCAGACATCAATGCACTCGGAAGTGTTCAGAGCGGTGAGATCTACATCTTAAAGCAGCGCGAAACACAGGACAAAAGAACAGGAGCGCTTCTGTCGTCTCCTGTTCTTTTGTCCTGTGTTTCGCGCTGCTTTAAGATGAATCCAATCCAACTCGCCCAGTTTTCTATCCTCGTGAGATCTACAATGCGTATGACAGGCATATATCAGTTAGTAATCTCATAAAAAAAAAAAAAAAAACGGCATGCCAACACTTGAAACGCGGCGAAAGATTCATCGACTGCAAATGACGTTCAATATAACAAACAATATAATAAAATCTGTAATAATAAAATAATAATGCTGTAAAGAACAGGGGAAGCCTTAAAGCGGTAAAGAAGAAATTGGTCATAGGCAAAAACCAGATGTATGCGCTAAGGGACAAGGCGAGCAACGTCATCACAAATATGGACAAGATAGTCAAAGTAGCCGAGGAATTCTATACAGATCTCTACAGATAGCCAAAGTAGTCAGGGCAGTAATGAGATTGACGGTAGGGAAAAACATTCAGACGTTCCACCAGTGATGAAGGACGAGGTCAAGAAAGCATTAGAAACTATGAAAAGGGGGAAATCAGCTGGAGAGGATCAGATAACTACAGATTTGTTGAAGGATGGGGAGGATATGCTAGAAAAACTGGCCACTCTGTATACGCAGTGCCTGGTGTCATCGACGGTACCGGAACCATGGAAGAATGCAAACATTATCCTCATTCATAAGAAAGGGGACGCTAATGACCTTAAAAATTGCAGACCAATCAGTTTACTGTCTGTTACGTATAAGGTATTTACTAAGGTAATCGCTAATAGAATCAGGACAACCTTAGACTGCAATCAAGCAAAGGATCAAGCAGGTTTTCGGAAACGGTACTCTACTATCGATCATCAACCAGGTAATAGAAAAATACTCGGAATACTATAACCAGCCCTTATACATAGCATTCATTGATTACGAAAAAGCATTTGACTCAGTTGAAACCTCGGCGGTGATGCAGGCATTGCGAAATCAGGGGGTAGACGAGCCGTACGTGAAAGTGCTGGAAGATATATATATATATATATATATATAGTGGCTGCAGAGCAACCATAGTTCTGCATAAAGAAAGGTGTTAGGCAAGGAGACACGATCTCCCCAGTACTATTCACAGCTTGCTTAGAGGAAGTATTCAGAGACTTGAAATGGGAGCAGTTAGGGATAAGGGTAAATGGAGAATACCTTAGTAATCTGCGATTTTCTGATGACATTGCCTTGCTAGGTAACTCGGGGCATGAACTGCAAATAATGGTTGATGACCTAGACAGGAAAAGTAGAAAGGTAGGCTTGAAAATCAATATGCAGAAGACTAAGGTAATGTTCAACAGCCTCGGAAAGGAACAGCAGTTTACGTTAGATAGCGAAGCACTGGAAGTAGTGGGCGAATATGTCTACTTAGGACAGGTAGTAACTGCAGATCCGGACCATGAAAACAAATTAACAAGAAAAATAAGATTGGGATAGAGCGCATTTGGCAAGCACGCGCAGATTATGACCAGCAGCTTACCGGTATCGCACAAGAGGAAAGTATACAACAGTTGCATCTTACCTGTACTCACCTAAGGGCTGAAACGTGGAGGCTAACCAAGAGAGTTCTACTTAATTTGAGGACAACGCAGAGGGCTATGGAGCGAAAAATAGTAGGGGTAACATTAAGAGATAGGAAGCGTGCAGAGTGGGTCAGAGAAATAACTGAAGTTACCGACATTCTAGTGGAAATTAAGAAGAAGAAATTGGCATGGGCAGGACATGTAGTGCGAAGAGAGGATAACCGATGGTCGCTTAGGGTAGCAAAATGGATTCCAAGGGAAGGAAAGCGCTGCAGGGGGCGGCAGAAAGTTAGGTGGGCGGATGAGGTTAAGAAGTTCGCAGGGGCCAAGTGGATGCAGCTAGCACAGAACCGGGTTAATTGGAGAAATATGGGAGAGGCCTTCGCCCTGCAGTGGGTATAGTCAGGCTGATGATGATGATAATAAAATCGTCAAGGCCAAGGAAAGACATACAAGTTGGAAACACGATAAAACAATTCTGATGCCTCAGACCAGAACTAATGCACATCGCTTTTACTCCTTTCCCCGCATAGTAGAATTGAATGCACTGCCTCCTAAGATTGTGAACTTGTCACCGATCGATTCATTCTCGACTGCTGTTAAAGATAGCTACCATTCCTCTTCATTTCGAGTACTGGCGCCGCGCACCCTAACTATTCATGTCCGAAGTGTACATTTAGGCATATAAAACTGCTTTTGTAATTTGCCCATGTTCTTTAAACCGGTGTTAATTGCGCATGTGTACTTTTTGTTTCCCCTTGCTGATACTTTCTGCCGTCCTCAGAAGAGAACGCAGTTTTCACCGTATCGCACTTTAGTGGCCAAAAGTGCCCCATATATGGCATAAATAAAGCTGAAACCACAGAGTAAACTACTATGTGCAAAAGCCATGTCTACTTTCAAGCCGAACATAGCCATGGGGATAGCTCTCGCTTTTAACCACAGGTTTAACCACAAGCTAAACTACAGTTTTTTTTTTTTTCATTTTTATTCAGTATGTGCACAAGCCGACTCTGTTTCCATCGTGTGTATTTTATTTTTCACGGTGTATAACGACAAGCTCCTTAAATGTAAGAATTTATGTTCTGGTTTGTGCCTGTTCTTAGCCTGTACGGAATATAGTTTAAAAGTTTTAGTTCAATTCAGTGCCTCTTTCGTACCGTGTAGCCATCTTTTTTCTCTCGCTCTATCAGTTCAATTCAGTGTGTAATTTCTTGCTTGTACAGATTAAGCAACATCTCTCCAAGGCAAGTATAAGTGGATACCCGTTTAAATTACTTCCATGGACATGCGTGTGAGCGGCTCCTGCAAGTTTACAGTACCGCAAGGTGAAATGAAAACTATGCCAGAGACTTTCATTTTAAAGGTCGGTTTAATGCCACGTAAATTACCGCACACTAGTAGTAAAGCCTGGGTGATCCCACCTTGAAAAAATTAGATAGCGTCATCAAATGTACAGCCTCTCTCACAAAGAAGAACATTGAGAGGACTTGAGCGTTCTAAGTACAATGTTTATAAGCCTATAGAGGAGAACTCGGGTCGCAATACGCTCGCCTAGCACAAAGACACATTCCGAGAACCTTCGAAGGGCTTCGTTAGCTGACGCTCGAGAGAACCGGCTCTTTTATAGCAACGGGGCCGCTAAGCTTTCTCAGCTGGGCCCTTTTCCTTCCGCCTAAATGTCCCGCGCATTCGATCCACGAACGAATTTACCGTTCGCTTCTTGTATGGCATTGCGCCGGTCGTTGCGGGGAACCCGTCACACGGGTATACGATGTATGGAGACATCGACACACGCGACCGGTGCGGGTTTCATATTAGAGCTTCAAGGAATATGGAAGCACACGTATGCATGTACAAAGCCACGCGTGCAATATAGTATAATCGCTGAGCGCAGTCAATGTGCGGTTTCTCGGTGTTCGTGAATGGGCCGCATACACCCGCACTTGATCGATACAATTACGAAAGAAACAGCGGCGCGTTGGCAGTGTGAGTGCTCTAACAGTGAAAGTGAACGTTGTCCACGTCGACGCTTTAGTGGTGGTACCGCATATTGCCCAGCCGAAAAAAAAAAAAAGCAAAAAGCAAAACAACAACACATTTTTCCAACCGAATTTCTGGGTGGTTTCTGACGGGGAACCTCTTGTGTCAACATAAATTTCTTTAGTGACATCATAACTTTTAGTGCTTACAACAGAAAGGTACTGCAGAACTACAGATTACAGAAAAAGTGCAGAAATACAAGAAATTACTACAGGAAACACGGACGTTATCACAGAAAATGTTTTACACGGTTCTTTTGTTTTCGACGGCGGGGGTGGTGTGGCAGATCTAACAAGGCGTACCAAGCTTTCAGAAAGGGCCCCACATTGCAGCTAGCCAGGCTAAGCTGAAGCCACACTAATAAGATGTAATTACACGCAGAAATCATTAATGGGGGAGAACCCTTCCTAAGCGGGAGATGAAACCCGGGGCCACCTGGCGTTAGGGTAATCGTTTCTTTAAAACATAAGGACTTTGGTCGGCAACAATTATGCGAGAGCGTATAGATCAGAACACGGAGGGTGAACTGAACGCCATCATTTTGAGAGCGTCGTAGCGCCATTTATAGACGCCGCAACGAAACCACGGCTCTGGACTGCCAGACGAGGTGGCCACGGGCATACTTATAGCACTAGCGCTTTTACGTTTCCTCGAAATTTTCGCGACTGGTTGCTCGTAAACTCGTCGAAGGTGAGGATTACCAGTCTTGCCGTGAGGCTGAAATTCACTTTCGACGATTTTACGGGCAGCCAACGAGAAAACTCCAAAGAAAAGTAAGTCTGTGAGTCGCTACAGCGCCCATTGACGACAGCGGTCTCAAAATGGCGGCGTTCAATTTACCCTCCGTGTTCTGGTCTATACAGCTCGTTGGGGCGAAAAGCGGTCGCCGTTCCTCATTTTCGGCTCTGTCGGAAATGTTCGGAACGTGGTAGGAAAAGTGGAGGCCTGTAGTTGAGGCGCCGTTCAGGTATCCACCGACACTGCGCCTTTACTTTCTTATAAGCAATTTACAAACTAAATGCAGGAGTCCACCGAAAAGTCGAACGTAAACTGTGCCTCCTTCCCCCCCCCCCCCCCCAAAAAAAAAAAAAAGCTTACATAAATAAGCAAACAAAAAAGAAATGTATAAAAAATTCGGGCACACAAATGCGGTGTTAAATGCGCTGTCACGCATTTCCTCTCAAGGCGAAGCTTGAGCGTTTCCCTAATTTCTGACGAAGGGCAGGCAAAAACTAGTATCCTTGGAGTGCTTTCTGCAGAACGTTTTAAGACAAAACGCTGTCCTCGTTGATATGAATCACTTTGCTACGCACGCTGCCCATAGTTTCAGCTGCCATTTACGACAATATAGGCCCATGCTCTGCAAGTTGCTCTATACATACCGTTCGACGTCTGACGGAAATGACCTTAATGGCGAAAATGATGCCCTCAGAGTCCCTGTCGACTGCCTACAGCATGGTGAATGACGCTCTACACGGGATTCAAAGCATCCTTTTGTTTATTCGCACGCACCGACCTTCTAGGTGTATCTCCATACTGCTTAGGAGCGCCGAGACAATTAAATCTACCAGTGTTACAATAGGCGAGTCACCAAGGCCTACATTAACGGACGGCCTTGGGCAAAACTCATATTTGCACCCGCATGTGAACATCTCCGATGAGTAGGCCCTCTCATGCTCCTGTCTCTGGTCTCTCCCCGAGAGTCCCCATTGTTTCGGGGACAATCGCCCACAGGCCCATCGTTATCTTAATTTGCAAAGTGAGGCTGGCATTCACGCATGGTGTGAGCACATAGCTAGAGGGTGCATCTATGGCACGAGGAATGCATGTCATACCAAGAAGGGTGACTACTCCACAAGGGCTTCGATAATGAACCAAAGGCCGAGGACGAGCCGTCTTAAAACCAAAAGCTTGATGCTACAGTCACTAAGGCAGCAGATAAGGGACATAGATGCGTAATTTTCAATGTCCACTAAAACAGGCCCCAGCTTCTGCAATGCTAGAAGAAAAATGCGCGAGCCGACAGCGCCCAAACTTATCAGATGAGATGCTTAGCGGCATACGTGTGAACCTCGCAAATGCTGAAGAAGGCGACTGTCGTAGAATACTGCAGGGTGGCTCGAGACTAGTCGCGGTAGTATAAACGTAAAATTTGATTTGGTATCAAACAGGGCATGTTTAGCCGATATGTCAAATCGCTAAATTGCAGACGTTCTCAGGGTCCGAGAGTAAGATAGCTCAGCGAATTTTAGTCAGTCGCATCAATCCACAGACGCCCTGTTCCAAGACGTCTGTAGTGTTCAGGCGCCTAGTGCATGAATCACGTGCCAGAACACATGGGACAATGCTGTGAAGAAAGAAACGATTCAGTAACAGTCTAACAGCCCTCAACTGTGTCCCAGAAAAGGAATAAATGCATCGAGCGGAAAAAGAAGAGATAATGTAGATATAGAAACAAAGTTCGGCCTAATGCGTTGATAAGTGGACGCAAGCCGACAAGTGTTTGGGTTTGTGCAGTTCAAATACACGAATTACCCATTTTGCGGTGGCGGCCGGGCAGTGGGATGATTAATAAACGCTTATATATTTCCCCTGAGTTCAATTTATCTTTCTAGACGTGCATGAAGTCCGGGTTCAGTACGTACAAAAAAACAAAAAACAAAAAAAATCTTATCATTCCTATCTCCTGAAGGAGATATGAATTTAGGAACAAGCTCGGTCTGCGTTCATCCTGTTGCCATCGCCGCTAATTCGCTTTACAGAGGGGGCTTTGTGTGCAGCTGCCCATCGTTCACGTAACGGCGATGCGACCTGTATGCATCCGTCTTCCGTAAATTAGAAAACATTGTTCTGTGCTTAATACTCGTACAGAGTTCAGGCGAGGAACGTGCTTGCTGAAGATATTGTGTTAACAATGTAGAGCCGGTATGTCCCTCGGTCTCAATGCCTGCAGCCTTGCGCGCGCACTCCGTTCAGAGGATTGAATGGGGACAACCGACTCAGGCGCGCGAAGTCTCGTTCGGCTCAAGGAAACGCGACGACTTTCACGCATGCATGCCAAACATGAGGGATGAGCTGCACGCGGTTCGCCACATGAAAAGCCAGTGCCACGTCAGACCAGCTCAAGTGCCATCCATCACTATTTAGCCACATTCAGACCCACTACGTACAGGGAGACGCGCAAGTACTGGAAAACTTAACAGGTCTTAAAGAAAGAAAGAAAGAAAGAAAGAAGGAAAAGAAAGAAAGAAAGAAAGAAAGAAAGAAAGAAAGAAAGAAAGAAAGAAAGAAAGAAAGAAAGAAAGAAAGAAAGAAAGAAGGAAAGAAACTGCGGCTCTTGTTTCCTCAAAGTTAATGAGCTTATTTAATTTAAGGATAATTTAAGGATTACTAATTAATGGCCGACCAGTCCCAATAATTACGTTTCGTGCATATGATGCTTCGTATATAAACTGTGCCAATACAGCAGCTCTCTACATGCATTCATTGTGAGCTGATCTGAACCATAGCGATTATACTGTGGCTCTGCGCAAGATCAACGTTGTACCAACAATGTTGTGGAGCTCTACTGAACCGTTTAGTGCTCCCTGTTTATAGCGCATTCGTTATCCGCTCACCTTATCAACTCTTCGTGCATACACAAAAAAAATTCCTCAGAGGCAGACTGACAAGCGAAATAAGCCAGTGTTATAAACGTTGTATACGTTGCCAAAGCAGGGATCAAATATATTTATAAATTATTACATAAAGGGCATGTCTTTAGCGTCTGTATTTATGCTGCCGTTTCCGTAAAGAAATTTTAATAAAGGACTCTTGTGCAACTAATGCTATTGATGTGATTCAGTACCTATGTGCTATAACTATAAGCGGGCTGCGAGATACAGGACATGGTGTTGCTTTTAGGCTATGTATGTATAGTGACACCTTTAGCATCTTTCTTTATTTATTGCGTTTGTGAGAGGAACCGTAGTATTTGCCATTGCGAAGGCGAGGAAGATATATTCTAGGTAGCCCCAATACATGACTTAAAGCAAACGCCTTCAGCTGTGTAGATCTGACAAAGGCTGTCGGTTCTGAAGAGAAACCAGCGCGCACAGACGGAACACAAGGACGGAAGACACACAGCACAACTCTGAGCTATCAACGGGTTTCGCTAGCTGCTCTTTGAACTGAATCCATATCATCCAGCCAAGTCAATCATGCTTGTAAATGCTGATGAATCGCAGGACACAAAATGTTTACCGTCTCGGCATCTCTGATAGTCAACAAAATCCCACTGTACCTGCGTCTTTACAACGGTTGCCTCAGTGGCATTTTCTACGTGTGAGGGCGGCCCATCACAGGCCAGGAGGTCTGAAAGAAGCAGGCGCTGCGCAATCGCTCTGTTGCACGCATCGTTGTCGGCGCCTCGGGAGACGTCTTCAGACGCAGGAGGAAGTGCGCTGTTTTTGTTCATCCTGCGAAAGGAACATTTACGACAAGCGGAAGGGTGCGTCTATTGAAGCACCTTTCTAATTAAGGACGGCACCGTTCTCACTGCAAGCGGACTCCGTTTCTGGCGGTAAGGGGGTGTCGATGCTACCATCACATCACTGCCCAGACGGAAACGGCCACCTAGAAGGGTGCAAAAGCTTGTTTCTTTCTTTCTTTCTTTCTTTCTTTCTTTCTTTCTTTCTTTCTTTCTTTCTTTCTTTCTTTCTTTCTTTCTTTCTTTCTTTTCTTGCTCTTTCTTTCTTTCTTTCGCGCGAAAGTAGGCTTGGGAGAGAAGTAGTTTCCTCTGACGCCGAAAGGTGACTGAATAAAAACAAAAACAAAAAAAAAAAAGAAAAAAAAACAGAGAAAAGAGGGAAAGGGGGAGGGGATATGCAAAGAAAAAGTGCGGACGAAAATTTGAGGAAGGGGAGGGGCACTTAAGTTGCGCATTTAAGGGTATTGTGTGACAGCCTTAATGTCACCTGTTCGCCCGCTCTTCTTGCGGATCCTCGTTCGCTTACTACATTCACTTTGATACTCGCTTGATTAGCGACCTTCTCATCTGTGCCTCTATTGTCCCAAAACATATTCATTAGGGTACAGTCGTAAGACACTATTTATAAGAAAGACCACCCGATTTAAATATAAATCTCCGCTTTAAGCACGCCGTGCCAATGTACCTGGTTTCCAAGGGATAACCAAAGGATCCGAGGGTCCTGGAAGGCTTGATTGCGATTTCACCCTCCCATCTGACGGCCAAGCTCAAGTTAGTATGTGCCACTTGGCAGTTTCATGTGGTGATACACAACCCCACTCCTGCTTACAGCCTCCACCCTGAGGATAAAATAAATAAATAAAACAAAAATAAAAGATAAAGAAATAAATATAGAAAATGGCCAATGCAATGCCATGTCAACTGTATACCGTCTGCCAGAGCCGTGCGCGTGATTCTCCCTCAACGATGCCGACAGCGCTTTCTGTAGAAATTGGCCCTTAACGCTATCGCGTTTGATTGATTCTTCTGGAAGAGATGAGTGAAGCCTGGCTTGACCGACTCCAGTAGGGGGACCGAAGAGAGAGGAAAAAGCTCTGCGCTACCTACTGTCTATTATTGGACTAAGGGAGGTCCGTCACGTGTGTGCTCCGGCGAAACGTACGTAGGTCGACTTGTTAGTTCCGTATGTAAGCTGCACACAGTGTATCAATGAGTCGTCATTTCTATCAGCAACGTTTCGCTGCTTAATACCGAATCACTGACGCCAGCGCCATTGGTCCATCACAAATGAACAGAAACCCTTCAAAGTCCTGAGCAGTAGCCACGTTCCTCCCAATCCACGACATTGCGCCTCATGGGTGCATTGGGCAGGTACTCTCCGATCATGAATGGCAGCTTATAACTGTGTCCCTCGAGGGGATCGAGAGTATCTTATCGGTATACTCACCTCTGGGACAGAAACGTTGAGGTTAACAAAACGGTTCAACTTAAGACAACGCTGAGAGTTATAGTAATAGCAAATGGCACGTGTAACATTAAGGGACAGGAAGCGAGCCCAGAGGGTCAAGAAGGCAAACGTGAGTTACTGACATTCTAGTCGAAATCAAAAAGAAATCATTATGGCCAGGACTGAAGACACGGTAAGGCGAAGGCAAGACAATCAAGGTCTCTGAGGGTAACAGACATCATTCCAAGGAAAGTCAAGAATCGCAGGAGGTGGGGAGAGAGATTGGGAAACTTGCAGAGATCAGGTAGACACAACTGACACAGTACCGTATTAATTAGAGGAATATAGGAGAGGCCTTGACCCGCAGTGGGTTTAGTCGCAATGATTATGATAATCAGGCTCACGAATAACCTCCCCCTCAAAACACTATACGCGTGGTGATTCTCTTACTTTTTGCTCTTTTTCCTTTAATTTAAAAGTTTGTAATATTTAATTTTTATTTGTTTGTATTTTTAAAATTATATATAATTTTTGCTTTATTGTTTTATTTTTCATTGCTATTTTTTTTTTCTCTAAGCCCTCTTTTCCAGCGTCCTTATGCTAGGCAAGGAGGAGAATTATAGAAACGTTCGCAGGAAGCTGGCGTAGAGTTGTGGTTAGCGCGCTCTGCTGGGACACGAAAAGATTGATTCCTGGCGTAGACACGATTTCATGACCACTGCTTCTGCGGACACGCTCTGTCCACCGGTTCTGGTGACGCCACTGAAGAGACGAGAAATGATTTCGCATGAAAATCCGATGAGGACGTTGTGAGCGAAAATTCGCAAGCATATGTCTCTGCCAGGCAGCTGACATGATCGGGCACTGAATGATCGGCTGGTTGTGTGACGTCACAAGACCACATGACGTGGCCGAGTGGGCAGAGCTTCCGACTCGGTAGATGGAGTTGCAGTGGGCAGAAAGGTGAGGTGGGAATCCAACCTGGCACCCTTTTATACCGAGTCAGACAGAATGTCCCTAGGCCACGCAGGCACGTCCATACGGATTGGTTATAGCGGGGCTTTATATTTTTGTGTCGGGTGCTCATGCACACAATGTGGTGGCTTATCTATGCTAATGAGTACCCAGTGGAAAAAAACAACAAAGTTCGGTAGTTTGTAGCTTTTCTGTATTGTGTAGTTCTGCAGTACGTTTCTGTGGTAACTAAACGAAATGTGATGGTACTAAACAAAACATGCTTTAACTATAGATTCAAAGCCAAGACAGCAAAAACTCCATCTTTTTTTTTTTTTTTTTTTTTTGCGGCTCGGTAAGTTATAATAGAAGCACAAATCCAGAGATTGGGTATTAGCGGGTAGCGATCAAGACGAACGAGGATTAGCAAGGGGAGGCTGCCGGGAACCAGTGGTGCTGTCACGTCACAACCTTAAAGGCACAGCTTTAGTGTCCACCAAAATGGTTTGATTTGGTTCATGGGGTTTAACGTTCCATGTCCTTCAGGATGCTTTTGACACAGTTTCGAAATCGGAATATTTAATTGGATAAACCCTGCACTGCTTATACGAACATGTTCTAGGCCGCAGCTATAGATGGACAGTCATCCACAGACCAGCAACTGATGATAGTGAAAGAAAGAAAAATCACAACGATACAATGCAATGATACTGATGGAAAAGCTGAGCGGTAGACATGAGGCAGCCAGCCGCATTTTATAACGGCGATACAGATCTCTCACACTAGATTCCAATAGAATCTTCCTGCACATAGGACGATATAGATGATTATTATCAGTTTTTACGGCATTTCTTTTTAGCGCAGTGGTAGTCCTCAGTCCAAAGCAAGGTTAACAGACCTTGCGTTGGGAGCATTCTTGCACGTGTCGTAGATATTCGCGAAAACATTCTGCCAGTAGATTTTGCGGAGGATCCCAGCACGAACGTGGTAAAAAAATAAATAAATAAATAAATAAATAAATAAATAAATAAATAAATAAATAAATAAATAAATAAATAAATAAATAAATCTGCATTCATACACAGTGAGAAACAAATACAGGGAAGAAAATGACATATTGCAACTTGTCGCATATGAGCCATGCGCGCATCACACTGTTAGCAAAATGTGACCTGTCAAGGCCTTGACAGCTCGTGAAATCGAAAGTTCGACGGCAGCCCGTGTGGTCGGGGATTATAATGCCGATAAAAGTGTGAAACACCGACAACCAAAGGAAAATAAATCGGTTACGTTTCAGCTCAAACATGGCAGAGGCTCGTTGACGCTCTGGCAGTTTAGCCAAACCACCTTTCCAGCCCCAATCCATCACTGCAAATCACAACACCGGTGACATGCCGTTCTGCGTGTACCTGCGGCCTGGAGGAAGCGTGCACGGCCGACGCGCTCCTGGTGACCGCCCTGGGAGCAGCCGCGGTCCTCTGGGCGCCCCCTCCAGCCTGTCGAGAGTGCTCGTCGGGTCTCCTGCTGCCGGCCTGGAAGAGGCCATCTCTCTCCCACTCGTGCACGCTGTCGATGATGGTGGAATGAGACGGGTGCGCCTTGATTCGCACACACTTGTCACCGCGTGCGCCTATCATGCCGGCCGCGCACGGGTCGTCCAGCAGCACGGACGGGGCAGCCGTCGCCGTGGTCGCGAGTGGGGGCGCGTCGCCACCGACGCCGCTGCCGAGCAAAACCATGCGCTGCACGTATCTTTCCCGGTTCCAGGCGTCAACTTACGCGCGACCACTGCGCCGAGTGTGGGAACCTCCGCGCACTTCGCGAGTAACGGACACACTCTTCGGTCGGGACCAGAAGAAACCCCGGGCGCAGAGTAGCCCACACTGCGAGAAGCACTGCACGCGACGGCACCAGCCCGTTCGCTTGCTGGCTCCGCACACACACACACAGCACGCAGGTAACGGCGAAGACTGCTACGCGTGAGCGCGGGCAAGTTTTCTCTCTAGGAAAGCTTGGCGGCCGTCCGCCTTGGCTGCTGACGCCGCCGGCGTCGCTAGCGCTCGCAGGCGCCGCAGCAAGCAGCAGCAAGCAACAAGGTCGGCAGCTCCTCGCAGGAAACTTGCGTGGTCCGGCCACTTGGTCGGCGACGCACTTTCCCCCCTCCGGGGGTGGCATAAACAACGAAACGTCGCCGTCTCCTCCTTCGCGGCAGAGGAGGGCGAGAAAAAAACGGGTCACGTAATCGAGCGCCGTTCGTTCGGGAGAAAAGGCTCCCCGTTCCAATTGCCGTTGGCCCTTCTCGAAGTGCCGCCGATACTGGCGCGGGGATCGTTTGATGCCGGGCTACGCGGTGGTTTCCGATCGCGGAGCGCTTATCTGTCGGAAGCGAGGACGCGACACGATCGGCGTCGCCGAATGTCCCGGGCCGCGCGCGAGGCCGCGGGGCGACCGCCGTATATGAGCTCGTGTGCGACTCTCGGCGCGTGCCTGCTGATGCTGCTACAAGCCGCGCGGACCGAGTTATGCAGGAGCGTATCGATGGCCCCCCGGTTATGTCGCTGACTATACCAGACGTGCGGTTTCTGCAGCGAACGCCTCCAGCTGCGTCAATAGTAACGCAATCAGAGCAGACTCCGACACGCCCATCAGTACTGACGACCCCCCCCCCCCCCCCCACACACACACACACACGCGCACACACACCTTCCTATCATTTCTCACACCTGTTTTTTTTTCCTTTTCCTTTTTAGAAATACTACAATAATTGCTGCCAAAATAATATTTCATATATTCGTAACTGCTATGGGAGAAGCGGTGACTACGAAGCCAGCGTAGCTGGGTTGGCTGCTTTAAACTTCCGGTGATAAAAAACCATTCAGCATGGTTTCGTTCGCCGTAAGTTTGTCAAAAAAGGCACGGTTTCTGAGAACGGGTGTCGTTGTTTTCTCCTGAACAAGTTTAATGTGCCTATTCCCCAAGTTCATTGTTTAGACGCTGCTGAGACAACCATTCAAGAAAGCGCACTTCACACACCGAGCCCGTTTAAATCCTCGATCTGAAATGCACACCTGATGCTCATGGTATCCTATTAATTTATGAGTGGAGATAAAACACCAGCTGTAGGATATCGAAAGATAAAACAAAAGGACGATAAAGAAACTCCAGTTTACCAAGCGCTAAAGTAACAAGAAAAGCAAGGAAATGAGAACTTCCGCTTCAAGTCTCACAACCAAGCACGAAAGCGGCCCATCTAAGCCGGCCACGGGGCCATCCAACGACGACGAAGCGAACGCCCATACGCATAGATTGCCCGCGAAAACCCGGAACGGAGATTCATAAATTACCGTACCTACGGAAGACGCAAATGCGATGTTAAAGGTTGATAAATGGAGTCATCGGCATATACGGCGCGCATGAAAATCCCGGTGCAGCAAATGGAGAGAACTGCGAACCCGCGTCCTTTTCTCTAGCGTTGAGGAGGAGAAGGAATGATGTGATTCCTGGTGGCGCTCAGCACAGGAGTACGAGCTGACCGTTTTTACTTTAGGTTACTCTTCGCGGAGGGAAAGCCTCTCCTGCCTTGGTAGCAGCGTAGGCAATCTGCTCGAGGCACGAAGCTCTCTCGCTTTCGCTTCTTAACGACACCGAAAGACGAAGTTTCGGGAATGTGGCGACGTTCGGGAAAAGAAAAAAGAAAACACGCCACCAATTTCTTCAAACCAGCGACCCAGAACAGCGAACGACACGCCTCGCATGCGTGCACTCAGAAGAACAATTACAAAATTTTAAAAGAAAATAGATGCGTCCGCGAGAGGCTCATTTGCGACATTTCTTACAGCGCGAAGAACGTTCCGTTCTCACACGTTCGCGACGCTGGAATTGTGCTTGGGCTGCACAGAGCGCTTCCGCTTAGCGCAGGATGATGAAGAGATGCAGAGAAAACGTTGCAGGTTCTCGTCATTGCTTTTTTGGTTTGCTTTGCTTCCTCACGAAGCGAGACCCTGTGCGCGCAGATGCGATCGTCTCTCTGGTGAGTGCATATTCTAGCATTTCTAACCCCCCCCCCCCCCCCCCCCTGACCTCCTCCCGCTTTCACCAAAATGAAAAAGGAACACGCCAACGAACGCTTCCATTAGCATTAGCTCGTTGCGCGCTTAACCATTTTGCCTGGGCTGGATGCCTTGCTCTAGGCTCTTGTTTCACTTGTTCAGGAGCAGTAAAATTGCACAATAAGATACTTCTATAGCACAATGAATAGAAAGACTGTTCTGGAGCGTTGAGAAGCGGTATACGCACGGTACCGTAAGCCATCAAAAAAGGTAAACTGCATTCTGCTTAGGCTGCTCGTCAGGTGAAAAAAAAAAAAAGAAAAAGAAGACGCACCTGGAATCCTGCAGCTAGGAGCGACGAGGACCATTGCATCGCACACTGCGCGTGTGTCCTAATAAAACCGCTTACGCCTTGCCTATTTCACAGGGTAAATCGCCCAGCAGAAGCTGGCGAAAGCGACCAATTCGAGGGTAAATAGCCAACTAGACAGCTGATAACTAGCCGAGGATTGCAAATACGCTGGGAAACTGTGAACCACTTAGTAAATGCAACACGTCTGTAGAAGAAACAAGAGACGCCGATCAGCGAAAAACAAATTTCTGTTGATGTTTCGGCTCCCAGCACGGAGGCGTTACCCGGCCAGAAGAGGTTCCGGCGCATTCTCAACTGCAACACGTCTGTGCGTCCACTTTCTGGTCAGCGGTAGTGTACAGTGTGCCTCAACACTGCACAGTTGCAGATCAACCGAGTGTATGGAAACGTGAAAAAAAGAAAAAACGATGTCGCGCTTTTAAGCTCGTGGGAAGATATCTAAACGGAAAACAGAGCAGCAAAGACAAGCGAAGCTGGAAACGAAAAAAATGATATGGGCCGGACGGGAAAGCAAGATCAACCGATCTGTCAACGTCATTTGTGACGCCGGCTTCCGGGGGGCAGCGCAACGAGGCTGCATGCTAAGACGATTGAGAGGAGTTTCTCCTCCTTCCCTTCCTGCACCGCTTCCCCCTTCCTTGGAGCCCGCACAACACAGCAACAAAATGTCACTGAATGGAAAGAAAAGCAGCCATTAGCGCGCACATAATGTCGACAGAACGGGTGTGGCTCGACTTGCTTGGAACACGAATGGAACGGTGTCGGGCATAACGCCCGGCCAGTGGCTGCCAACTCCTACCCTCCTGGCATCGTTTTCTGAACGCCCATAGCCTCCGCATAGCGCTATCATCTACGGGGTCGTTTCAATGGAGATAAAAAATTTGGCCAGACTCGTGCCCGTTGTATAATATAAAGGGAGCAGCTTTAAGCTGTGGTTGCACCCCATTTCTCTCGCTCCGCCGTGGGAAAATTAATAAGAGCGCAGTAGTATTTTCTAAAACACTTTTATACGCTCAGTTGGATCGTTCCAGTTTCTGTTAACTGGTGCTGCGTGATCTTGGCAGCGCTCTGACTGTTAGTATTCTCTCATTGCTTCCATCGTCGGGCTGCACAAAAATGAAGCGATGGCATCGGCACTCGCCAGAAAGGTCATACCATACCATACCATACCATACCATACCATACCATACCATACCATACCATACCATACCATACCATATCATACCATACCATACCATACCATACCATACCGTACCATACCATACCATACCATACCATACCATACCATACCGTACTATATCATATCATATCATATCATATCATACCTTACCATACCATACCATACCATACCCCCCATATCATATCATATCATATCATATCATATATCATATATCATAACATAACATAACATAACATAACATAACATAACATAACATAACATGACATGACATAACGTATGGTATGGTATGGTACGTGTAGCAGCAGACCGGAACACAGTGCCTGGCTGCAAGTGGGAACAAAACGTTTAGTCCTAAGAGCTAGAAATTTCAGCACCCATTAGTTTCCATTTAATTGGTCTCTGTGAAAGTATTCGGTGCCGCAATAAATTTGCACAAGGAACTGGAGATAAATGTTGAGCGGAGTCGTATCTAGAAGTACATTTGGAGAATCCTCTGCCAACAACACTTCTGCTAGATTCTGTACACCGCAGAATAAACAAAAGAGAGCCACCTGGCATTCAGGTTAACGCGTGGCGTTCATGCTGCCTCCGGCACGCGCCGGTGCAAAGATCTCCGTCGTGGCGGGCGTTGCGGCATACGCGCAGAGCGAAAGCAGGGCGGCAATTACTGGTCGCCTTGCGGTGATTCACCTCAGTAGGAGGCATGCGGCTCAATAGCCATTTCACGCCCGTTGGTCTCACCACAGCGACCGTGACTAAACGTGTGAATTCGGTAATATGTATATAATAACGCAAGAGAATGAGGTTGGTAGATTTTAAACTATTCCTATACCAAGCACTGAGGAAGTCAGCTAGCCAAACCACTCAGGCACTACCGGTCTCAGCGGCGAGCTCTGACGGACAACTCTATGCTGCGGTTGCTTTTGCACACCTCAATGCATTCTTCATCCATTTAGCGTTGATCAGTGCAAGAAAAGAGGAATCCTGGTGAAGAGTAACCCATGCTGCGACAAGGCTTGAGTGGCCAAACTAGCCTAGTTGTAATGTCCGTCCACACATCTCGTCATTCAATTAAACACTGAATTAATTGTATACTGAGGTGGTCTAAAAAGGACTTTATTGACAATATAGAACTAAGACCGCAGAAGAGTTCAATCGCAATACGGCTCGTTATAGATGTTCAGCAGGATCAGCGAAACGTAGCAGGCAGTACCTTGAATACGTGAGTGCAGTCAATTTAATAACTGCTTTGAGCAAAGAGCATTGACACCTCAGCAAGGATTTAAAGCTGCTTTCATTTGCTGAAACGGTAACATCAAACCACTACTAGCAGTTACAAAAGCGAAGGCAGATTGCATTGCAGCTGGTTTAGCATTGACAGGAAGCGCAACTGATCAACAAATTTTGGTCCTTGAGGGCCCCCAAAACAGCAACTTTAAGAATACAACAAAGCAATGAAGTATAAAACTCACAGCTCAAAGAAGGAAGATAAACATCACTTCCGCCATCTACGCCCTGTTTAATCCACGGCCGCGATATACCTAAGAGCACCGGGCAGCCATCGTGGAGCACAATCTGTCATCTTATCTGTGCCTCTTGTGACCCTCCCAGCCGTAATACGGGTCCCATGCAGAAAAAGCTCGTACGATATAACAGCACACAAGAGCTTTTCCGTCAACATTTCGACTAGCGCGGGTGTATTTGGTTTCGAATTTATCATTTAATCCACTCGTCCAAGTGCGTACGCACGCACGCAGAACTAGACTCCGACAACAACTTCACAGATGAAATAACTATAACTGAAACAACACTCGAGAGCGCGGAATTGGAGCGCATTCAGTTCGCTAGTTCCATCTCTTCGCTTCACTTCTCCGCCTCTCTTACAAAGACGCAACACGCACGCACAGTTTGATCCGTGCCCGCAATCCTAAATCACAAAAGGTCAGCACCACCGGGCGTTCACTTTCATCGGCTTAGTTTTTCCTTATCATCGCCTATTGTGGCACCCTCCCAAACAGCAACACGGGGTCCATGTGCAACGAGTCCTTCTTTGATATCTCGCTCGCTCTTCCGTCGCCAGTCAGATTACAGGGCGACCGAGTGCGCACGTTTCGGGTTCACGTCGTCTTTGTCGTCGCTGGCTGCCGTGAAAATGATACACCTCTCGCGCGGGGTCGGAAATGCAGGGTGAACGAAAGACGGAATCGCGGTCGCCCGTTTCACTCGAGGCGAAATTAGGCGGACTTGTTTTCCGAGCACGGTATGCGTAGATGACGAGAAGGAGGCGTACAGAGGGTGCAGTGGGCGCGCATTCATGCACCCCACAACGGATGGCAAAATCGGCGACACACATTCAAGCCGGTGCTCAGCAACGCCTCGCGATTGCGGTAGACACGCGCGCAAGCGCTCGTATTTCGCCATTCAACGCTGAATAGATTTGAAATTGCGCGTGTAATGAGCTCCTTAAGCGTGCTGACTCGACCCTCTACTCTTCCAGACACGCACCAAGAGATGAAAAAGCGGGTAGCTAAAAAGTAACAAAAAACGCAGCAAATGCTTTCGTACTAGCGACAAAGCGAGCGCACATTTAGCGGAGAATCTCATCCTTTCCTTGTTTAACGAGCCGAGTTATTGGAATAGCCAGTTATCTGCTACTTAATTATTTTCGTGCGTATCTCCTGCTGGCTTATTAACGCAGTCTACAGACCTCCAATAGTAGCGATAAAGAGAGATCGGTACGCATGATTGCAAACGATGCATGAAAAATGATCGATTATCCACATTTTCCACTGATCAATAAAATTATCAACTACTTAATTGATTCCGTAATTCCTTTTATGAGTAATTTCAGCAAAGAAAACAAAACATATTTTTGCTTGGATAATGTTTTCTTCTTGACTTCACGCACTACGCTTATTGATACTGTTGACTGCAACGGTTACAATATCAGCTTCCTGCTAGTGTTCTGCTTTTTTTTTAATGCCTATTTAAGTGGCATGCGTCTGAATAAATTATCATCTGTTAAGACGTCACTTAACGTCAGTGAAAAACACTCGCATTAAATGCTATAAAACTGCCTTTCGTGGATTTCAAGAAAGTCAGAAGCATAATGATTGTCATTCGACCCTCGGTATATCACTCCGCAGCTGCGGAGAAGGGCTTAGACTCGTGCACATACTCTAGATGTCTGCGCTAGGCATTTTTCAGGCGTATGCACAGCAGATAGGGTGTGATAAAGGCGAACGTATAAAGCCAATTGCCAAAGCCGCTCCTTTCGCTTCACCTCATCACCATCACCAGTAGCAGCGGCAGTAACAATAGACTGAGTACGTCCTTAGTATGGCAAATACATCTTACACATGTTCCCCAAAACCCTGCCTGCACCAATATCATTCGTCCACGCACGTTATCGCCAGCACCTTCACTTCCCCAATCTCCTCCATGCTAAGCTTCTTGCCCTCGTAATTAAAACTTCTGCCCTTGACTACATCGCTTACCATCCCTTCGCGTTACGCGCTCTGCCCCGTGCCTATTTGTTGATTTTAAGTTGGACAGGGTTAGTTAATAACATACTGATCAACTCTGCTCGCTTGCTTTCCATACCTCGCTGCACCGTCTCCAATTTAACTTTGAGGCTTTTCGGAGTCCCCTGCTTTTACCACCCAGTGGGCGAATATACTGGGTTGATGCAACGCTTCCATCAATCCTCTTTTTTTTTTTTTTTTTTGCCATACTGCAAGCTGCCTTATGACCTGAATGCACTTCACCGATTCTTACTCTCGCGCCCCATGTTTCTCTATCGTGGTCGTGATTCGCTGTCCTGAGTAGAGTAGATGTACTTTCATTATTTATATATGTATTTCTTTTTCCGATATTTTGCTACTTCTTGTAAACTTTTGCCTCGTTTCACCTGCGTATACTTTTCATTGACCGCCTGTGCTACCTTGCCTTAAAATGCCCCTGCAAAACTATTTATAGATCTGCGTAGGATTCAAACTATAATAAGCTCCTTTACAAAATAAAGCAAGTTGACCGGTGAAAACTCTTTTAACTAATTCATCCGTATACCGGCTGTTATGTCATCATCGCTATCCCCATCCCCATGGTCAGTATTTAGTGATAAGAGTAGGGCAAATTAAGAAGCTGGAGTTCTCACCATTGCCTTAAACGAATGCGGCCAGTCCACTGCAGTCCACCTAACCACTGCAGTACGTGACTGCAGGCAGACACAAGGCGCAGTTAATTCCACGTTGCTCTGGCAGCGCGCCGGAAACTAGCGGCATTCAATGCCACCCAACAATACCCGAGACTGCATGCACCGCTGTCTCGAAGGAGGCCGACAAGGTTAAGCCAAGCTGCAGCGCATAGCTTTGAGCGACACACGCACAGGGCACTCGCTGCAAGAGAGTCACTTCGAACACAGCGCAAAACTGCTATTTTTCTTGCCCGCTCGGTCACTATATAGCGACCGGTCGGTCTAGCGAGAGGTCTGCTTCACCGCTCGGTTTCCTCCTGTGCTGCAGATTATTTTGTAAGGCGGGTGACAAACTTACTGCGTTAGCCTCGTTGCCGTTGTCGTCAGCATCAGGTGTCAGAGAAGGAAGTTAATACTAATAATTGATGAAGAGATATCTACGGGTGTATCGCTTCAAATGAAGGACACACTGAGATGCTGCGAGGATGTCAAGAACAATGAAAAACTTCGAATAGAGCAATTGCTATAGCTGCGCAATTATTGAAACGCCAGAAACCCTGCTCGAATCATACTTTTGGTGCATCTGGACAGTTTGGTTAGCACTTGCAGCGGTCTTTTTTTTTTTCCTTTTTCTTTTCTTTCTTTCTTTCTTTTTTTTTTTTTTTTTTTCAATCCCGCGCCTCCTAACGACGCGAGCCGTTACTAGGAGCCTGCCATGAGTAGTTGTGGTGGTGGAGTCACTGGGTCTCAAGGCGTTGTGGATAAGTGTGGTTATAAGGGGGACGAAATTTGAGGCATCTCCGCTCGATTGGTAACATCGCGAGCTAAAGCGTTAACCCCTGAGCGTTAACCCCTAAGCGTTAACCCCCTAGTTTCACTTAAGGTCCTCGTGATCCGACGCCTACGTAATGCGTTGAGGCGAGAGCCCAGGATGATCGCCGCTCTATTGGGCGGTAGGCCTGCCCTGTAAGCGCGGTAGGCTTGTTGAGAGTCGGGTTAATGTGGGATGGTGCACCGATGATACGCCAGTCTTTGATAGTCAGTGCTTCTCTCGGCTCGTGTAGAGATCGCGAGAGTAGCTCTGATCCCAAGCCGCAGCCGCCAAAGTGCCGCCTTCAGGTTACGCTGCCACATGTGCATACACCGCTTCGGTGTCTCATTTGAGCAGCTTGCGGTGGCGGCCTCCGTGCAGACCGTGGTGCACATATGCTTAGGTATTCGGGGCACCCGAAGGTAGTGTTGCGAGAGCAATTGTTTAGATGCCAATGCACGCAGGTCTTGCGGGGCCTCTACTCGTTTGAGGATACCAACTGCCAGCCACGGTGGTCGGGAGATGGTCTTTTGTGACATGAGGACTGCGTCACATAATTGGCCGAAAGTATTATGCAGTCCGAAGACTAAGAGAGGAAGGGTACGAACACAGAAGGAAGCCGTCGTGGAGCGAAGACATGACGGCCCTCGCTT